>NW_019154089.1:33522824-33627824 GCF_002288905.1 Enhydra lutris kenyoni | reverse complement strand
CCCAGTATGAATTTGATATAACTTTAAGGAAGACAGTCTCACAATCCAAAGGCATTGCCTCTATCACAAATCACAGGCTTCAGAGTTGAAAGAGGGTCTATAGAGGAATTAATGCCACCTTGCCAAACTTCAAGCGAACACATACCACCCATGTTATTGTATACTTCGTGTGTTTCTTTAAATCTACTACCTTTGTTATTATTTTAACTTGGTTCATATAAAATAGAGCACTGCTACTATCATAAATAGAAAATCAGTAATTCTTGCCAGAAAGTAGAAGGCAATCACAAAAATAAATATGACAACCAAAAAAAAATTTTATTATACTTGCTGTTGCAACTAAAGTCTGATCTCTCTTGAAAAGGGAAAGGAGCAAATGATAGAGAGGTATTAAACTGACCAGCACCAAACCAAGACTTCCTTATTGGCTTAATGAGAACGATTCAAAGAGAATAATGTCCTTACTTTGTGGTCAGTGTCACTTAGTTCTGTGTATCATCTAATGCCCTCTCCCATACCAGCCAGAGGTGGACAACTCACTTAGTGATTCCCCAAGATTGCCCAGTGACTCAGTAACAAACCTGGGCAAGAAATCTGTTTAAGTTTGCTGCCTCCCAGCCACACCTCTCCTCACTAGGCCCCACTGCCCCAGCACCAGCAGGGTAAGTCCATCCACTCTGGATGTAGTCTTCTTCCCACCCCTACCCTCAGCAAGGCCTGGAAGCCAAAGGAAGGCAAACTGCCAACTCTGTCCTTGCACTATGTGCAAACTCTTCTGCCTGCCCCCTCAGGTAAAGAACACTGGCCACCTTGAAAGACCTGGGAATCAGAAAGTAAAGCTCTGCTTTACTCAGTCATTCAACCTACCCACTACAGGCTTCTGCACCAGACACCCCGAGAGGCACTGTAAGAGGGACATGGGTGGGGAAAATATCCTTGAGACAAAGAGATGCAGAAGTCATTTCATCTCCCCCAAACCTGGAGGCTTCTGGCTCCAGCTAGAATCCTGCTGAGGGTCAGTATTCCCAGCCTCTGTAAAGCGGCACAGGAAGCGGCCTAGAAAGAACCAGTGACTTCAGCATGAATCTCATGGGAGTTGCATGTATTCCAAGATGACAGGTCCAACACACAGCAGTTACCCAGATCAGAGGTTGAATGTGGCCCTCCCCAGTGCCCCTAAACCACAGAGCTTAAGTCTCTCATCACTGCCCTAGGAGAAGGGACTAGACAGAAACAAAGATTTTTCCTTTAAAACTCTTTCTTTGGGGCCAGGAGCCAGGAGCACCTCTAGGGACAGAAGGTCCATTTTCCTCCAACACACAAGACCTCTGCTCTCCAATGCATATTCCAGACAGATATTCTGCTCACAGTGAAGGCCTCCTATGGGGATGCCCACTTTACTCACAGACTAGTGCCTCTGTTTTGGAAAATTCCTCCCACTCTGGAAGAGGCCTTGGCCTCAGCTAGCCCATGGGCTCCCCTCCATGACCCATACTGTCTCCTTGAGATTTGTTTCGACTCAGGATGTTCTGCGGTGCATTGTACAGCAGCCGGTCCCTGAGCACACACTGCTGAGAAGAGCCGCCCCCACACTCTTACTTTCCCAGCATTTGCCTTGCCAATTATTAGGACAATGGGCCAATTCTCATCCTGTGTTGTTCTTGGGGAAAATACTTGGGCTAGGGAACTGGCCTAGATTGGAAATGGAACAGCAGAAGTTGCCAATTATCACTGAGTTCCCTTTTTACACCCCCTAAAGAGGTTAGTCTCTGGGGAAAATTTATAAACGGCATGGTCCCAGGCCCTCTAGGAACTCCTTAGATTCCTCAGATCTCTTGGGGTTGGGGCACATGTCAGAGGTCACTCCATCTAACTCTCTGTCCAGTGCTCAAATCCCTTAAGGGACCTCATCAGTTTCTTTCTGAATACATCCATGTTTGATGTGCTCGCCACCGTCCATGGCAGGGTATGGCACCTTTGGACAGTTCTGTTGAATCAAAATGTCTTCCTTTAGCTGAATCAAATCCACCTTCCCATCGCTTCCAAATTTGGTCTTGGCTAGTGAGTGTACCTAGCCAACCACTGAGTCTGTATTCCTAGGAAATCACCAGCCCTCAGGAAAACCGCTCATAGGCTAAAAATCTAAGTTCTGGGAAAACACAAGTGAAAGTCTACTAGAGCAGAAAGGCTGGTAGATAGAAAATGGGCTGGACTTTTCTCATGGCCCTGAAAGGCAAGTGAGGTCACAGATTCAGCATGTGAAACATTTGCAGGCAGCCCCTAAAAGTCCAGCTGTACAGACATCAGAAAATGTGTGCAATCCCTACAATAGAATGGAAAGAGAGAAGGAGCTGTAGCCTTTGCTTTGTAAGAGTTCTCAATCTTAACAGGAAGGTAAGGAGGAATGGAAGCAGTTTGAGAAACCTGAAGCTTGGTCCAGATTCAGCAGGCCCTGCATGATGGACTGCACCAGTCTCCGTGGGAGGGGCTGGTCCTACAGCCAAAAGCCTTGGCTTCTCCCTGGAACTTCCTACTTCAAGTCTCTCCTGCTCATGCCTGGCTCAAACCTCTTTGACTCAGGCCAGCCCCACAATCTTGGAAGGGAAATTGGCTCAGAAACACAGAGGAAGCCTGGGACAGTCCCCCATTATGTGGGAAGAGCAAGAAAAAATGTGAAAAAGAAAACATCTCCCTTCCATATGGGGGAGGCAGCAATTCAACACAACAGGTTAAGAGGGACAGACTGGGCGGGGGGTGGTCATCACCAAGATGACTAGCCCAACAATTCTGAAAGATGGATTTTTTTGTTTTGTTTTTCTTTTCACCTGTCATTCTTCTCAGTGCTGTCACTCTTTTCTCTCCCTCCTGGCAGAAGACAAGTTGTGACTTTTTTACTCCCACCAACAAGCTGCCTGGCTTTTGGGAGCACAGCTGTTATGGGATGGGAGGAGAATGGCATCCTCCAGAAGGGTGCCCAGAAGACTCAGGTTCTATCTTTCCCCTCTCCCTCGTCACAGCTGGGAAGCTTGCTGTTTGCCCAGGAAACATGAGCACAAGTCCATGAGGATACATGTCCTCTTATATGGATGCTATGGGCCAGGGGAGGAATCAGAGCTCTGGTACTTAAATGGATGTGTAACCCTGCCCCTAGATAGCCCATCATATTCTGAGAGTGAGTCCAAGAGAGTCAGTAATACCTACTGAACAGTAGACCATGGCCTTAGGCCCCTTTTGAAAAAAATCGAAGTTAGCATTATCAAAAAGCAAATAGCACACATAAGGGAGACCATAAAACCTTGCCTAAAAGTAAAGTCCTCAACTATGTGAGTTAAGAAGAGAGCAACCCTAGCATCTCTTTCCCCGCCCTATCAGAGTACAGCAGCTTTAGACAGTTATGCTGCATCCAAGTGTGCTTTCTGATATTGGTAATGATAGGGTCCATGTGCCCCCTTGATTCCAGAGGTCTTCCCTCATCCCTACCACTAAAGAATTATTTTGGCACTGTGTGTCCTGCAAGAGGTGGCTGTCCCCATACCATCTGGCTGCCCTCTTTGTTTGTATGGGATGTGTCCCCCCAACACACGTATATTGCCACCTCTATGGGCCAGAGACCTTCAGAAGTGAAGGATGCTCTCCACCTCAGACATAGTGAGATACTTGGTCACTGGATGTTCCTTCTTCAATGGTTACATAGAATATGCCCCTCTCCCTACTTTCATATGAAGATCTGACTGCTTCCTTCCCAGGCGTACCAGAAATAGACATCCCACCATCTATGGTCAAGGAGGTAGATGCCCTCTTAGGGGTTTCTTGAAGATAGTAACAAAACAAAACAAAAAAATGCCTACCACTCCGTTATCCTTGAAGGCAATCCTCAACCAATCCTCAACCGTGAAAAGACCATGAGGAAGAAAACAGAAACAGTGTTGGTGACCAAGGAAACAAGTTGCACTACAGTTACTGAAAGGCTGATCAGCATGTGAAGGACCTCATTTCTCTCCTCCTAGCTTTTTGTGTACCACCCTCCCCCAAGCCTGTTCCCCATCCACTCCCTCAGAGCCTCACTATCTACTACTCTTTTTTAAGGAGTGAACTGGTGATGCATTAACATGCCTCCCCACCACATCCCTAGCCCTGTCCACACAGAAGAGCCTGGTCGTTGTTTTTTTTTTATTTCTTTTGTTCCATGCAGAAGAATTTTATTAGAACTTCTACTAACCATAAATCCTCCAAGGACTCCGAAGCATGACTCTCCAGAAGCAGAATGACAGACTTCCTGAACAACAAACAGACATTTTGAATGTTCTGAAAAATAACGCCAAGTGGGAATTTACTTGTTCCGCCAACTCTTGAACCTAGGACCAAACTCATTTTTGCACATATCCCTTATCAGGCCATTATACCAGAGCAGGAGAAATTTTACCCCTTGGAATAATCATTTCCATTGCTTCCCAAGCCAGGATATGCCTTGCCAAGTGTAACCCATATTCAAGAGCCATCTGCTTTAGCAATACAGGAAGCCACCAAAGGGGTGTGCTTTAGATAATCCTACAGCTCTGCTAGCCAAGGCTGCTTCTGGGGTGAGAAGGCATGCTGCTATTTGCCAGCTGTGGTCCCCAAGCCCAGCCCTGCTGAATCCTGTACAATGCACCAAGTAGAACTAGGGGAGAGCCCACTGACTTAGTCATTAACAAAACCCTTTTCACATGTCCAGATTCTAATAGGCAGATGTCAAAGGAGTCCCTGGGGCAAGACTGTTCACCCTTTGTGTGACTCGCCTCCCTCCTCACCTGAAAAAGAGCCCATGCAGAGACCTAAAAGCTATATCCTATCCTGTGCCACCAACTAACCAACCGTGGCGGGTATCTGTGCCAGTGGAGGTGTGCATTTTATTTTAATTCAATGAGAAAATTGTTGTACCCGCAAACAATATAAGCAAAGATGTTAGTGCCACCATGACATCTGAGGATGAGTATTCTTCCAAGAGTTAAAGATATAAATTAAAGATGTTCACTTGCCCGTGTCAAGAATGTTATTGAGTGGTCTCCCCACTCTCTGAGCGGGTACTCCCACCATGACCACCAGTTTCCTTCAGTTGTTCTTACCACTTGGGAACAGTCCCCAGTCCCCTCAGTCCCCCAGTTTTGAACCCAACTGGAGGTGACAGAATGCAGGGACAGTCTCAGCAGACTGATGGTCTTTCTCAGGCTCCACAAAGTGAGCTCTGTCCACCAACTCCTGGAGATGGGAAGTTGTTCCCCAGCCCTAGGAATTAAACACTCTTCTGTTCCACGATTCTGCTCATCCAGAACAAGTGCAAGATCTTTTACCAGAGGGAACAGCTAAATTCAGATACCTGCTGCTGCCTACAGTGTCTTTTAGCAAACACTTCCAACAGAAAAATGACACCAATTAAGCATAATTATTAGGATTTTACAGAGCCATTTTTCTATCTCAGGGACATTTTACTGTTCCAAGCCCCCCAGTTTCCTTTGTCCTTAGACGGGCCTCAGATCAGTAAGTTAAAGGTATATATTGATTGGTCTTTATTATGTGGGGGACGACTGCCTTATTAAATTGAAATTAAAGGTACGTCTAGGGAAAAGTTCATTTTGAGTGCCAACTCAGAAAAACACTCCGAGACATAAACAACAGGTAAAGATGAGGCTTTGCACAACAGAAGGCTTGGGGACAGGAACTGAGCTGATAAGGAAGGCACACGTTGTCTGAAAGAATAGGGTAATAAGCTCAAGAATGCAGATTTTGACAGAATCTGCCCTGAATTTGTGGTGTCTCCTGCCCCAGAACAGGCACTGAGGAGGGAGGGAAATGTAATTATAAATTAAACATAATCAGGGATGCTCTGGTATATTGTTACACACACACACACACACACACACACACACACACACACACACACACACTTTTCCTAGGGGTATTCAGTTCTCTGTCAATGAATAAAAAGCCTCTCCGATTATTTTGAAGGTTAAAAAGGGTGATGGGGTTGAGTGTCTGTGTGTACAAATGCTGTTGCTTAGATACTCTCTAGCCTTCTGGTTCACTTTGCTCTTTCCCCTCCCCCCTTCCCTCCTCCTCTTCCTAGGACAAGACGAGCGCCCTGAGCCTCAGCAATGTGGCAGGCGTGTTCTACATCCTGATCGGGGGACTTGGACTAGCCATGCTGGTTGCCTTAATCGAGTTCTGCTACAAATCCCGTAGTGAATCCAAGAGGATGAAGGTGGCATCGTCTCCCCAGGCCTTTTTCCTACCCCATTCTGTGATATCACTGGGTTTCCTGGGAGTCTCCATACTAGAAAGGGTGGGGAGTGACAGGAGGTTGAGGTCCGTTTGAGGCAAGGGGCAGAATCTGTGATGAGGAAGGTGACAAGAAAGGGGACAGCTTATGAGAAAGGAAGGAAGATGGGATGTGTCAGGTCTGGGAAACCACTGCACCTGCCAGAGATGGGGAGGTGAGTTTAAAACTTAGGAGTCCAAGTGGACAGTCAACACAGTGTGAGGCAAGAGTGGCTGCAACAGAAGTAGATTCTCCCTGAGGTTGCATTAATAGAAGTATAGCTGCCAAAATAGGGGAAGAGGTATCTACCTTCTGCAAGACAGATAATCTTGCTATGCTTGGTGAATTAGGTCTTTTCTTAGCCACTGTACTATGATACAGATTTTGGCAAAGATTAAGCAAATTAGCTAGATGACCCCAAACCACATCAAATATAGTTGAAGGCATATAACCAGAGAAGAGAAAAATTAGGGAGGATATGAGACCTGTCTATAAAAATATGAAGACTTTTCAGGTAGAAAAAAATAGACGAGTTCTAGGGGGTCCCAAAGTGTACGACAAGAACTAATGACTAAAAGCTATGGAGAACAGATGTTAACACAGTGAGATCTACTTTTCTTTCAGAGCCACCACAAAATGGGAGAGACTGTCCCACTAAATAGCAAGCATCCCATCACAGGAGGTGTACAAGTAGAGGAAGAGTAACCCTTGGGGAGGATAGAGATTCCAGTCCTCAAAGGGAGTTTAGAAAAAAAGGCCCTCAAGACCCCTCACACTTCCTCATTTAGCTTCAATAAGAATATATTTCTGCAAGTGTGAATTATGTGAGCAACACCATGAGCAAGACATCACAATGAGACAGGACTGAGATGCGATCTGTGACCATCGGCACTTTCAACAAAAAAACCACACAGAAAAATTACTCAGTGAAGCAACTTATAAATAGGAAGGTCGATAGGAATACAGAGGAGGGAATTAGAGAAGGCTTCCGGGATGAGGCAAAAATTAAGAGGAAAGATGAGTGGGACTCAGACCAACAAAGGTAGAGAGAAAACACAGTCACTCTGAGCAATGTACCCCTAGGGCTGTGACGTTGGCTTGACTAGACTAGGAAGATTCACTGGTAGGATTTGCTCTCCTAGAATCGGCCCTAAGAAGTCCACAGAAGCTCAGTACACCTACTGCGGAGTCACGACTACAGCCTCCTGCCTAGCCTCTCCCTGCCTTGGGGCAAGAGCCCTACACATATCTCCAGGGTCACTCTTGGAGAAGACATGGCTGGACACTTGCTTCCCCTGTTTGGAAACTCTGTATTCAGTTCTGTACACAGAGAGTAGGAGTTGGAGGAGGAGGGCCTTATGTCCTGCCATTCAGACCTTCTGTCCTGGCATTCAACATTTCCACATCATGGCTCCCCCCTACTTTCCCCTCCCCAAAAATCTGCTTTCCTTACATACTATGCACTCCAGTCACCCACCTCATGCTTCCCACCCATGTGCCTTAATGCAGGCTAATCTCTCTCTCCATCTTCTGCCCACAGGGCCCATTTAAAAGGCAATTTAACTAAGATACAATAACAAGGAACAATTAAGGGATGGTAGTATGATGGTATTTAACCAGGGGACCTAGGAACACCTCATTCCTGCCCTTGACCAGCTCACCCACTACCAGGTCTTCTCAAAAAGGACAAAGCAGAGCAGAAGCATGGGCCTCAAATTCTAAACCCAGGGTAGACCTCCAAGAAGCTTGGCAAACACAACGAGGTCTCCTAGAACCTAAACAAAGATTTCTTTGCCCATTCCATCTAAAACCGCAACCTAAATATTCTCGTATCTTACCCTCCAAAGTGAGGAAAGGCCACTCTGGAGGAAAAGAGTGGAACAGAGAAAGAGCCAGGTGAGCTACAATCTTTACAACCCTCTAAAACCTTCCACATGGACTGTGACCCAAACCAAGGACCCAGGATTGGCCCAGTCCACAGTGCAGGATCTCTTTCTCACTGCTTCCCTAGAGCACAGTGCATGTGGTGGTCTGAAGCACGGACTCTAGAGACTGAGTGTCTGAGCATAAACCCTGCCTGCTTCATTTGTTAACTGTGTCATCTGGGACAAGTTCCAATAGCTCTCTGAGCCTCATTTTCTGTAAAATGGGGCTAGTGGCAATACATATCTCCTAAAATTGTTGTGAGCTTTCTTTGAAAAATATAAAGGGGTTGGCAAAATGCCTGAGTCATGATAAGCTCTCAGTAAATAAGAATACTAACAATGATAACTAGGATTTATAATATTTCCTATTAATGACCAGCCACAGTCTTTTTAAGACTTCTTTTATTGCCCCTACTTACAGTCCTAGGTTTTTTGATCTATATAGTTTGTAAGTTCCTGAAGGTAAGAAGCTGTGTCTAATTTCTCTTTGGACATCCCACACACATAGGGTAACTATTAGTAAAATTAATGTGGAATTGTACCCTAAAGAGAAAATCTCAAGGCTGAGGTGATTCATCGGGGAGAGCTGCTATCTGAGTAAGCAAATACAACCATCAAGATCACCCAGCCTGAAAGCACAGACAACATCATCCAAGCTGATTCTGGCTCCATCTGTGCTCATAAAATCTGATGAGAGCAGGCATCCACCAAACAGGAAGTGCCTGGACTTCTGGCCCTTTCTATGGGATTACCGTGTCCCACTAATCATGGTCGGTGTCAGGTAATGGTACCAGGGTGGCTTAAGACTAGGATCCTCTTAAAACTAGACAGATGAGTTTTACCACTGAAGTCACAACATTCAGGTTAAGACAATACTTAGAGGAGGCCACTGAATCAGGTCATAACTTCTTGGGGACATTGGTACCCTTCCCTTCACAAAGATGTTGAATTTCTCAGAAACCAATGCCAGGATCTCTTAGAATCATTCATCCAAGGTCTTCCGCCATGATCTTTTATAGTTAATTCCAGTGGTTGGCACAATTTCTGCCCAATTCACCAAGGCTCCTAATAGAATTTTTAGTCTTCCAACTGCAGAAAAGATACTTCTACTGTCTTTATTGATCAACCCAACCCTTCATTTTTGAAGCTCCATCAACTTCTCTCTTATCCAAAGGAGAAAAGTAAAATACCATCTACCTGCCTCTCAGACTTCACAGCTTTGCAATTTTCTTTATTATTCTGTGATTAGCCTTACCCAGAGGCAGTTAACTCTTTACAGACATGGGGCCTCCACCTTACACAAAGGGTCCTGTTAACAGTGTCATGGGCCTTTAGTCAGAACCTTGCACAAAAAATGAATCTTGGAACACTGAAAAAAGAAAAAAAATAAAATAAAACAGTTAATAACAAATGTTTAAAAAAAAAAAAAAGAACCTTCCCTCTTATTCCTTTCCTTGATCACAGTGTTTGGCCGACTTTAAGGCTTTGAGCCTCTAAACATAGTTCAGGGCCAACCCCTAATTTCTCAACAGTAGTTAGGGAGCCCTTCCTCGCTGTGCATGGAAGAGAGAAAAAAGAAAGGAAGGGGGTAGAAAAGGGGAAGAAGGAGGAAAAGACGGGAAGAAGACATGTTTTTAGTAACTTCCATGTTCAGAGTGCTTTATATACATTTGTTAAAGATTTTATTTATTTATTTATTTATTTATTTATTTATTTATTTGACAGACAGAGATCACAAGTAGGCAGAGAGGGAGGCAGAGAGAGAGGGGGAAGCAGGCTTCCCACTGAGCAGAGAGCCCCATGTGGGGCTCGATCCCAGGACCCTGGGATCATGACCTGAGATGAAGGCAGAGGCTTTAACCCACTGAGCCACCCAGATGCCCCTATATACAGTTTTATTAGCCTGGTAACGTGTTGTGCTTGCAGTTCTATAGATGAAGAAATAGGGGTTCAGAGAAGCTAAGGAGCTTGTCCTAGGAAGGTCACACAAGCTAGCAGCTGGACTAACAGAATTAGACTTCCAACGCAAGAACAGATCATTGTGAGCACCTACTATGTGTCTCCTCCAGCAGCAGTCACAGTGGATAGACAAATAAGACGCAGCCCTATCCTTAGGTTTTCCTCATGTAATTGTAGAGGCCATCCATTATAGGTCATCTTTTGCTTGTGTGTTGTTGAGTCCCTTTCCCTTTTGACATGTCACACAAGCAAGACACACAGCAGGTGTCACAGGCAGAGTGGGAAGGCACCCTGGAGGCATTCCTTCCACACAGACTTACTGAGCACCACTGTATGCTAGGCATTGCTCAGCACTGGGGACACAGTCAGGAGCAAAACAGACATAGCTTCTGTTCTCAGGAAACTACAAGTGTGATGGGAAGACAGAAAAAATATGTATACATTTACATGTTCAATGGGGGGTTTGAACAAAAATGCTGGTGCTGTCAAGTCTTGATCAGGGAATGAGGGTTGGGACAGGTCACAGGGGTTCCCCTGAGAAACTGATGTCTAGCAGAGTTGAAATGTGGAAGGAATTAACCAGGGGGAAAGAGTTGCCTGCAAAGGATGCACGTGTATCAGAGACCCAAAGACTACAACTTTTGCCCAGAAATGGGAAGAAGTCCAGGATGACCAGGGCCCAGGAAGACTGTGGGAAGAACATGAGAGTTGGGGACTCAGGGAGGGACTTCAGACAACTTTTTCATTGAGCAGAATCTGAATGGTCATATAGTAGCAAAAATACACAACCCAAGACACAGTCCAGACTGAAGTCTCAGATCCTCAGTGCCTCTCCTCTACCTGGGGAAAAAGACCAGAATTGAGTCCTTAGCTGACATCAAAGATAACCAGGGTCTGTATTACTGCCCACTTAGCTCCCTGTAGAAGCTAAGTGCGTGTATGACACGAGCTGTGGTTAAGCCACAGCAGCTGAGGTTTGCACGCTTCCCTGGAATCATCAACCAGCTGGGAGACTCGGAATGCGGGGTGCATCCTCCGCACCGGGCGGTCACTCTGGCTCGTAGCACACGTGCTAGTAGGAGGTCATCACTGAGGTCTGAGCTCTCATTAGGGTGTTCTAGGATGGACAGCGGTGGGGAGACTTTTCTTAGAAAAGCAAGTGGTTGAAAAGTTAGGATATAATCACAGAAAAATGAGTCTCTGAAGAGGCAACTTGGGGGACTTTGAGGTTGGACTTTTCACTCACACTTTTCTCCCTGAGCATCAGCTTCAAACATACTGTAAAGATGAACTTTAAGAATGGCTAGTACATCAAGGATGGACAAGGGAGAACTGCATTTCACAGAAGCAAGGGGAAGAATGATATGAGCCTATGACAGCTTAGCTACAGGGGGCACAGTTAGGATGTCATCTGCTTTGACTTTAGTGGACAGATAACTCTAACCTTTAATCAGTCAATCATAAGTCCTCAGTTTCTCTGTAGAGTGAAGGATATAAATATCAATCTTGCTTACATATTAGAATTACCTGAAGAGTTTTCAAAAATCTAGATGTTCAGGCCATACACTACACTTAGTAAGTCAGCACCTTGGAGGGTATGTCTCGGACATCAATGTGTTTCCCCCAGAACTCCCTAGAGAACTCCAATGTGCAGTCAAATCTGGGAATTAATGATCTAGTCATTTTTAGCATTGCTTTCCACTCCCAAGTTCTGACTCTATTCATCTCTTCTCCTAAGATCCCATAAATGTATTAGAAAGGAAGCCAGTAAGAAGGTAGCACTCATTGCCAATGGGAGGATGGAATCATTGACCACAGAGAAGCCCTCAGCTTCCTGGAAAACCACTTCTGAGTGGTATGAGTTTGGAGAGTTTTAGCTACATGCCCGGCTAAGTTATATCAGACCAATACTGATCTGCCACCAATCTTCTCCTTTAAGATAAATTCATCAAATACCACCAAATGCAATGGAATATTATGGGAATATATGAGACCTTTTGAAAAACAAAGCCCAAGGTGATCTGTGTGAATTTAAACTTTATTTTCTAATAAAGGGATGTGGCAGAAAAAAAATCATAGAAGATAAACATTCCAGGCCAATCCACAGAAGGTTCCATACTTCCCTCACACACAAGTGAGAACCAGTAACCATTAATTCCTTGGATTTTCTTTTCACCTTTCCCCCATAGAGCATCACAGTCGTATTTATTTGGCCTTCACTTAGAAGAATGCAATCATGGTCATACTTCCTCTTGAGTGGAGGACAATGAAAACAGAATGTAAATAAATCAAGACTGGAGGTTTGAGAAGGCAGAGCCAGTATGGGCAGAGCATCCTTTGGGGCAAATCTGTCTGAATCAGGAATTTCAAAAAGAACCCTTAAAAACATTATCAGAACTACTGGTAGTAAGAGGAGACTCTCAGCATAGTACAGTAGAAACAAAAATTAGGTCAAACTGCTGTTTAAGTCTGTCTGGCCATCAGAGATTGACTGACTTCTCTGATGGCTAGAATCATGGCAATATGCAAAGGAGAAAGCACATAAACTTTTTGAGAAGGGTCCTAGGTGGTTGGCTTTTTAAAGACAAATTTAAAATATCTATTAAACATCTATATACTGGACACTATAGGAGACTGCTAGGGAATAGGAAGAAATGAACCTTGCCTTCTTCCAGAGAGCTCTCTTAAAGAAGACAAAACCTACATCAGCAGAAGCAGAACCATTATAAAAGCATGTATAATGTAGGAGCACCGAGGCTGGGCGGGGGCAAGGGGCCAAATACTTGCTAATACAACCTAGAACGTCTTCAAGAAGGAGGTGAGAACCAAATTAGCTTGAAGGATCGGTAGGATTGGTCTCAGAAAACTCTCAACTCATAGATAATTCTTCTTTATGTTGATTCCCAAGAAACCAACCCCCACTTCAAAAATTCTATGGTATCACTTAATGGGAGATTAGAAATGACAGGAAGAGAGAAGGGTTTGGATTTCATGTCATGAAGCTTCTTTCTCCAAAGGAACTCAGAACAGAACCCTTCCTCTTATCTAATAATATATGGTTCTAATTCCAAGTTGTGGTCTTGAATATTCCACCTCACCCATCTGATCCCAGGCTGATCACTGAAGTCCTTTTCATATCTAGAATTCTAATATTCTGGAAATCCCAAGCTTAGCAGAGCTGATTTGATGTGTCAGTCTGGAAGTCAGATTATACGTGCTGCTGGGGAAACAGCTGACATGCAGATAATGATCTTTGGAATGTATTCTTTCCTTTAGCCCATGCTTCTTTCCAATTACATTTTGAATATTAGTCAAATAAATCCTCCATTCCCATTACACACGCTACTAGAGGTAGAATAGGATTTTTCCTGAAGTAAATCAGAGGTAGTTTTAAAGTTTAACAACAATAACACACTCCTTTAAAAAAATTTTTCAAATAATTTTTCATGCAGTAGGACTGTTCTTGCTAATAAAATTCTGCAGATGCATGGATAATCACATTTTACAAACATGGAGATTTAAAAGTCTAGAGAGGTAAGGAGATATGTGCAAGGTCATACAACTAGTTGATGTCAGAACCAAAACTAAAATCCCAAGTTTTCTCAACTTTTCCACTTGGTAATATTGCAACATTTATTACCTTTAATACTACCATGGACATAGTCCATCTTTAGAAATCATAGAATATAAGAGCTAGAAAGGATCTTAGTGACCACCCAGTCCAACACACCTCATTGCACAGAGAGAACAAGAGATCCAGAAAGGAGATTAGACTCCTCCAGAGCCACTCATCAGTTTTGGGACTTTGTGGGAAGCCAAGGTTAGCATTCAAGATAAGGAGAAAAGGCGGGTGGAGAGGAGAGGTGGGGTGAGATTTTAAGGCCATCATTGACTCATTCTCCTTGCCAATCACTGCCAAGGACCTGGGGAAGAACCCCGGTCCTCCTGAAAAGGGTTTCTGTTTGATCCCACAGCAATCCATCAATGAAGCCATACGGACATCGACGCTCCCACGTAACAGTGGGGCAGGAGCCAGCGGTGGCGGGAGTGGAGAAAATGGCCGGGTAGTCAGCCACGACTTCCCCAAGTCCATGCAGTCAATTCCCTGCATGAGCCACAGTTCAGGGATGCCCTTGGGAGCCACGGGATTGTAACTGGAGCAGATGGAGACCCCTTGGGGAGCATGCTCAAGCTCCCCCAGTTCCATCCCAAACCCTTCAGTGCCAAAAACAATAAAACGAAACGCAACCGCCACCAACCACCATGACCACAAGGAAGATGATTCAACAGAATTTCCTGAAGAATTGAAAAATTTTGCTGTCCCTTTTCCTTTTTTGATGTTCTTTCACACTTTTCCGTTTGCTAAGTGAGGATGATGAACAACACTGCCCTGCAATGGGGGGAGAATAACACTAATAGGCCTGTGTCTCTGAAACGGAGTCATGGGAACATTAATGAGGAAACTGGACTGTTTTCTTTTATTCGGTTGTTAATATGTCTTATTGTGTGTGATATTTTTTTTCTTACTAATATCCATGGTTTGCAGGTTCTGTTAGGCCCCTTCCTCCTCCTGGCTTCTTACTCCCAACTCCCTCCCCACGTCTCTTCGGTTTTCAGATTGGAGATTAAAGATTCATTCTACGGTACAAGCAAGCAAAAGGAAAAAAGCAACCTTCAAACTAATTCACCACTGGAGCTCTCTAAGTTACCCTCCGTTCCTCAGCCGCAAGCCATGGATGAGGATGCATACTGCTGAAGGAGTGGACTGCCTTCCCCAGGAAGGGCACTTCCTAGGCCCTGATATAGCTGAGGACACGGATGAGAAGCAGTTCAGACCAAGGGTGGTGGAGAGGACAAAGGCAGATGTGCAGTCAGAGGAGGACGCAAGAAGTTATTGCTGGAGGCTGAGAGAAAGCTTCCTTTAACGTGTAACAGCCATCCCACAGGCCTTAGATGGGATGGTATGCTGTCTTCACAGAGTCAACCTCAGAGCTGAGAAGTATGTCTTTCTGCTATGCTCAAGTCCAAAGGCACTCTGCTAGCTGAATTGGCCTCCTGAACCAAGTATGGCCTTGGAAATAGCTGAAAGCCAGGGAGATACTGTCCATGATTTTCACTTTTCATTTGCTTGACATCTGAGCAGGAACCCGACTGTGGAGTAAACCCTCTCTTCAGAGCTTTTGATATGGGAGGAAATGCTATGCAAACTAGGTACAAATAAAGGATGGAAGAATTTTGGAAGAGAAAGCATCATGCAAGCCCATAAGCAAGAGTACTTTTCATGGTGTGCCCTTCTTAGGATTCAGAGACCAAATATGAAGCTTAGGGTTTTGCTGACCTGGAGAATATGGATTTTCATGTCCATTCAAAAGTGTTTTAGCATGTGGCCAGGTAACATTCTGTCACTTTAGAAAGTAAAATGCCCAAGGATGAGTAACTTTAAGGAAGACAGGAAGATGAATGAAGTTGATAATGACATTGGGGGACCTTAAGATCACTGACCCCAACTTCTAAGAAGGCTGACCTTCCCCCTGGCTAAGACAGAATGAGGATGTATTAGTCCAATACCAGACTCAATATGCCCATGATTGTGACTATAAAACTAAACTAAAGCAAGGTTGGAGAAATCACAGGGTTCATGGAGAGAAGCCCAGGCTGACTGCAACTTTAGTTGGGAGCGGGGTTCCTGGCACATAGCTTTCTTGGAGATCCCAGCTCTCATTCTTGGTGCAATTGGCTTCCAGCTGTCCAGCAGCCACTCTCCTAGGTGCATGATTCAGTGTGTGCCATGTGTCTTTAGCTTTTATTGATGACCATGTTCTGGCTTGTTTCCTTACCCCCTACTTCTATCCAGTCTTCTCTGCTAGGGGTTATTATTAGCAACTGACGAACTAAAGGTTTGGAAGCCTACCAACAAGTAGGTACAGCATACTGGCTTCATCTGTGGACTCTCTCAGTGGACACCCACCATCTCTATGTGTCTCCCATTCTCCTAATAACAGCTGTAGCAAAGAACCATCCCCAAATCAAACTCTTCACTCTTTCAACTCAAGTGCTGTCCAGTCTCTCACGTGTCAGTGTGGACATGGTATGTGAAGCAGGACCATCAAGATGGATTTTTACCTTTCACTACTGCCAGCTGATGTCCTCCCCATCCCCTGCCCTCCCACCAGATTTTTTTCAGCTCATAGCCTACCACTGCAGAATCTGATATGACCCACCATTAGGGAGTGCATTTCAGAGGAGTTGGAAATAACCTTATTACTATCAACATGCTTCAAAGACCTTTTGCCTTTGGTAAAATGCCTCTCCAGCCACTGAGCTCACCAGTAACATGATCTGAGAGGGAGAGACCATCTAAGCTAACAATGAGGGTCTATGTTGTGTGGGGTCCAAGACTCCAGAGGAAGAAGGTTTTTGTCAATGGAGGGGTGACGGGGAAAACAATAGCAAGAAAAAAGTTAACTTGTATTATGTATTTTTACTACACTTTTCTTAAAAATAGAGCAATGGGAAAACTCTGAAAGAGATTGACATTTTTCTCAACAGGAATCCATACTTAACAGTTCTGGCTTTCATTAAATTTTGCTCTTTGGTACCTGGGCCTTTTATTTAACATCTATATTTGTTTTAATTCTCTTAGCAGATGTGTGAAAGATTTTTGCTTGATCAAACACTAAATATTTTGGTTCCTGTTTTTCTTTCAAGTAGCCAGGGTTTTTTGTTTTTTTTTTTTTTTTTGTTTTTTGCATAAAATGAAAATATCACCAAGAATTAAATCACTGTGGATCCATTACCTACTTTTCATATTTGTCCATTCCATTTTTGTGCCATTTCTGAAGCCAGAGCTCTAGAGGTTATGTTATTTCCTCATTGCTGAACCTAAGATTAGTATATTTTTAATGATAACCACCATTCCTGATTCATAAACCACTTTCAAATAAGTCATTTCAGCCGAACTAGTTCACTCTGAGTTATTCATTCAAATAGGATAACCAAAAAAAAAAAAAAAAAAGGCCAATTGATAATGGTTTCCAAAGGCCACATTTCCACCTACATGGGGGGCAAGGTTTGACATACAATGGTCACAGTACTAGAGAACTAGATGGCTCACGGGGTGGGTCTTCCAGACACCCCCAAACTGGAGTCTAGGTATCTGTGATGTGCAGAGTTCCAACTAAAACCAATGTAGACCATGTTTAAAAACACACAGTCTTGGTCCCAGACCCACAGTATCCTCTCATTTTTGTCTGAAAGTTTTTCTTTCATTCCAGCAAGAGTGAAAGATCCTTTCTATAAAGGATCTGACATTGGTTGACATTTAGATACTGATAATTAAGAACAGCTTCAAATGTTTTCTTTCCCAAGGAATTTTGCATAGTAACAAGGGTCAGAGGTCTCAAATAAATGAACAAAGTTCTAATTGTGGCCTTTCAGGCAGTAACTACCATCTCTGTGGTAAAGGGCTAAGGGAAAGGGAAGAAGCTAATGGACTTGTGTGAAGCTCCAACAATCGTTTGGACTCACCTGCAGTCACCTCCAGCACCCAGGTGCCTCTGAATGAAGACACACGTTAACAGCAACTAACAGGTGGATAGAACTCATCTCGGTCACCTCACTTTCACGTAGTTAGGATAATGATCCTAACAGCTATAAGCGCACGGGTTACCATGTATTAAGTACTTACTCTGTCAAGCACACTTCATACCTTCTATATCATGACAGGCTTTATGGAAGAGGAACTCAGGCTTTAAAAGATGACATAACTTGCTCACACTCCTAGAAGTGACAGAGTCAGGATGTGAACTGGGTCTGCCTAAATCCAAAGCCTTTACATTGCCCATCTACTCCTAAGCAGGTCATGACACATCACAGCCAGGAAAATAATGGGCAAACAGTTCTCTGCCTTCCTGTAATGCCAAAATAACTGGGGGCGGGGGTGGCTGGTTATACCTACCACACCTTTGGGAAAGCCAGCTTGTCTTTCTGGGTATGAGATCACTAATCCAGACAGGACTGCAAAAAGGGAGAAGAGAAGGAAGAGTTACTTTTAGTCCCTTTAAAATAGATCCAGGTTAGGGAGAAGCAAGCCTGTTGGAAAAGGGACAGAGAAGCAGGTCGCCTGCACAATGGTTGATTTCAGCCTGGAGAAGATCTTCAGGGTTGTCCTGGGGAAAGCAGAGCTAGCTTTCTGTGTGGCCAAGACTGGAATCCATTCTGGGAAGTACAGGGCAATGAACTTAGCCTCAGCTACAGAAAGGAGTTCCTAACAGTCACAGTATCCTCAGAGTATATTAGACTGCCCCTGGAGTTGAGACAAACCCTTGTAAAGGAGATGCCACAAATGTGAAAGTTGACATACATATCCACTAATTTTTCTTACTTTATCTTGCATCTTTTATAGCCCTATTCAGGTTATCTGGTCAGTAGCACCCTAATATACACCCACAGAGGGTCAGCAATGCCCTATAGAAGTAAGGATGAGTATCTTTCACTGAAATGTCAAAACTCAACTTATCTTAATTAAGAGACAAAATGGCAAGTTCCTTCCTTACCAAGTGCTAATATTCTTTCTTTTTTTTTTTTTAAAGATTTTATTTATTTATTTGACAGGGATCACAAGTAGGCAGAGAGGCAGGCAGAGAGAGAGAGAGAGAGAGGCAGGCTCCCCGCTGAGCAGAGAGCCGGATGTGGGACTCAATCCCAGGACCCTGAGATCATGACCTGAGCTGAAGGCAGAGGCTTAACCCACTGAGCCACCCAAGTGCCCCGCTAATATTCTTTCAAGAAAGAATGTCTAGGCAGTACATTCCTACCCCACTTTACAGATAAGAAAATTGAGGTTTTGAATAAGAAGCTACCTTCTTTTCTGTCAGATGAGTTCTTATCTTCCTTGGGACTACAGATAATTGACCATGGAGTAACCTGCATTCTGCTGTTAGTCTGGCCACTGACAACCTTATTACAGTGCTTTGTGATTTTTAAAAATGTTTTGTTTTCTTGAAGTTTCCAGATCACACCATGAATAGAGAAGCAATTTGCTATAGCAGAAAGGCCTAGATTAGGATTCACAATACTTGGCTTCTTTTCCATCTTCATTTACAAACTTGGACAAGAAAATTAACTCCTCTGAACCTCATTTCTCTCATCAAAGAAACAGGATATCTAGTGGCAAAATAAGCAGTGATCCTAGACCCCTACCTGCACATTGGAATCGCCTAGAGAACTTTAAGCAAATCACCAACGCCCAAGACTCATGTCCAAATATGGTTTGTCGGTGAGCTGAGACAATTGTTGGTGTACTGGTATTGTCTGGTTTTGTTTTCAACTCTCAGGTGATTATAACGTGCAGCCAGGATTGAGAACCACAACAATTCTGTCAGCCTGGGTAACAGAGAAAATGTTCATGAAAACATCTTTGAAAATTACAAAGAACTATATTAGGGTAGTTTGTCAAGGGCCAGACTAACATTAGAACCTGGGTTACCTGATGGAATCAAATCTCCATGGTCCCAAGAGCAAATGCCATCATATTTATCTAATAAAGAGGAGGAAAAGGCACAGTCCCTGACTTGGGCTTTAAACTTTCCTTTATCCCTTAAGCATGTCAGTCATAACATTCTGCTGAGGGAAGAGAGAAAGAGGATGTTAGAGATAAGATAACAATTAGGAGAGATACTTCCTCAGGAAAGGGTGTGGTGGGTGGGGGGACAACTTTGTCAAGTAAGTCTGTTTCAACACAGCCAGTTATTTTCCAAACTGGAAAACTACTTGGCTGTTTCCATTAGAAACACCAAATCCCACTACCTGCATTTTTAACGCAGGCCACTGGAAAGCACCGCCTACCAGCCTCATCCTCCATAGGCACTCTAAATCCTACTGGGACAACTCTAACTTCTCCTCAATACTGCACTTGGCCATTTTCACAGCACCACAGGAAGGAGAGAACCGGCGTTTGCTCAGCACTAGGCACACCAAGTAAGATGCTAGGACAAACATCTCATTTAGTCCTCACAATAATCCTGCGAGGTGGGGGTTTATCACCACCCTTTTGCATAAAAGGAAATGGAAACTCAGAGAGGTTCAGAACCCAGGGTCCTGCAGCCAATCAATGATTTGACCTTCCAATCCCACTCTCTCTCTTCAAGGTCACTACCTTTTCACTTGACTTGACTGCCTTCTAAGCTTTCACCACATTACAGAAAAGCACTGGACTAAGATTGAAAAAATTATTAAGCCCCTTTCCTCCATTACTGCCAATTTATGGTGTGACCTTGGGCAACATATTTCCTACTCTGGGCCTCAGTGACCTCATTTGTGAAACAAGAGATGGGGGAGACATCTAATTGGTCTCTAAGTTCCCTCGAAGTTGTAGCCTGATATCAGTGATTGTCAACCAGAGTAGATTTTGTGCCTCAGGGGACATCTAGCACTGTCCGGATATTGTCTGGATGTATTTTTTGTTGCCACAATTGGGGGTATAGGTGCTGGTGGAGTTTAGTGAGTAAAAGCCCTGTGATGCTGTCCAAGTCCTACAACACACAGGGCAACCTCTCACAACAAGGAATTATCCTGCCCAAAATGTCAACAGTGCCGAGGTTGAGAAACCCTGTCTTACATAATTAGAGCATCGCAATAGGATGTTGTGTATGGATGATGGCAGAACACGGCTGAATAATAAAAGGGTAAAGGATCTGAAACCAGGTGAATTATCAGAGAAGATGAACAGTTACAGGAATTTAGTCAAGGAAGAAACTGAGTTCAGGGAAGTGAGCTGAGGTCGGAAGAACTGGGCCCACAGCATAAATCTACACAGCTCAGAGAAGCCAAAGCTGGGGATTCAACCAGGCTGCCAGAACTACAGCTGTGGGCCAGGAGATAGCAGGGGCTCTGCCTGCAGAAGTGGCTTATGCTGTGCCCCGTCTCTTTCTGCAAGTGGCTCCCTAGCTAGAATCCATTGGGAGGCCTCCAGGTGATCCCTACCCACCCCTCACTTATCCCACTGGATATGCTTCATTTCTAATCCCAGAATATACACTCTTTCTTCTAACAGACAGAGCTAATGAGTGCCCATGTCCACAGGTAGATGTCATGGGGAATAAGGAGACAAATAATGATAGTCCTGTGTCTTCCAGTGTTGATAAAAAGAAAAAAGAAAGTTCATAAACACTATTAAGTATAGCACAAGGTCAAAGGTAGATGAAAAAAGTCAAAGTGCCTGGGTCTAGTCTTCCACATGCCACTCACCACCTTGTGTCCAGCCTTTAAAAGAGAGACTCTGAATAGATGATATTAGCTTCCCCCCGTTGACCACTATTCTCCAACCACCCAGCTTCTGTCCTGTTCCTCAAACTTGCCTTGCTTAGCTCCATCTCAAGGCTTCTGCACGTGCTGTTTGCTCGGCTTGAAGCTTCTTCACTTAGATCCTTGCAAGGCTAGCTCCTCAACCACGTCTTAGCTAAAAATGTCATCTCCCCCAGAACATCCTTCTCTCTCCGCCCCATGCAGACCAACTCTGACGTCACTCAGGCTCACGTTATTCATCACCACCTAATAATACCTTGTTTACTTGCTTCCTGTCTGGTCTCTCCCCATCTAAAATATGCACTCACAAGACCAGGGACCCTGTTCCTCAGCACAATGCCTGGTACACAATAGATCCTCAGTCATACTTGTTGAATGACTTGATGAATGAGAGAGGAAGAACTGAAATGCTCTTTAGTGCCCAAAGGAGGCAGAGATCTTTTCTATCTTGGGAAATAAGGAGGTGATGACATTCTTGGCTCGCCTTTGTAGGCACTACACAGCAGAGACAGAAAAGAAAGCATTCAAAGCATGGGAACTGAACAAGCCAGAGCAAGAGGGCAGGAGGAGGCAGGGTCAGTCTGGGAAAGGGGCAAGCACCCAGTGCAGCTGGCACCACATGGCGAGGCAAGCAATGATGGAGCAGGCCCAACTGGGCGTGGGGCGCTTGCTTATTTCATCGTGAAAGCAGAAATCAAA
The DNA here is from genome assembly GCF_002288905.1 of Enhydra lutris kenyoni. NCBI lineage: Eukaryota > Metazoa > Chordata > Mammalia > Carnivora > Mustelidae > Enhydra > Enhydra lutris. Next base: position 33,605,642 of record NW_019154089.1, on the reverse strand, counting down.
GTTGTGGGGGCTGAGGAAGAAATTCATCCAGGTATCAGGTACTGAGTTTAGCAAGAAACATATACTTGAGGCACCTCTGTGCCAGGCACTGCGTTCGGTGCCTCACTACTCCCTTCAGTTATTCATCATGGCATAAGCCTGTGAGGCTGAACTACCATTCCAGTGTCACTTATGAGCAAACCAAGGCTCAGAGGTAGAAGTGGAAACTTAGCCACCTAGAATTTGTGTAATTCCTACAGCACAGGAATTCTTCTAACATCACAGGAAGCCATCTGACTGCATGACAATAAAAAAAAAAAAGTCCCAGAAGGACATTACCAACAGGGGACAGACCTGCCACCTGTGGATGGCACTTCCCTCGCCATACAGGTAGTCACCAGGGAAGGAGCCAGTGACTTTCAGGGCACCAATGGGTGTCAAACCATAACACGAGGGATTCCAGGCCTGTCTGCAGCTAATAAAAGGAACCAAGATGGGTTTATAAATCAAGCCATAAAAATGAGGAAGGACAGGTGCTTTGTACCATATTCACCATCCCAGTTATAGTAAAACATTCTCCTCAATCCTTGAAGGACTGTAGGTTTTTTGGCCCATGGGAAATGTTGGTAATAGTATCTTAAATGTATCCCGTGGCAGGGGATGCTTGGATGTAAAGATTCTAAATATGTGTGTGTCTACATATGGACAATTCCCACAAGTAAGGCCACTACTACCAACAAAGAGAACAGCATACAACGTGAGTCCAAAAATACCACCCTACAGGAGCTACAATCATGAATGGTGATCAGCATTACCACTACCATCTGTGTGACATCTGTTCTGTCCTGGTCATTTGATATACATGGTCTGATTTCATGCTAACATGTCCTTGGGAAGAGAGAGTTGCATTTCCAGTGGGTAAATATTTCACCTAAATGAAAGGGACTTAAAGACATTCATACGGTAGGGACTTTAGAAATCACCTAATCATTATTTTATCCAACTATAGTCCATAAAGAAGTGATACTGACGCCCTAGAGAATTACTGACCTGCTCAGGGTGGTATAAGTTCCTGGTTAAAACAAGACTAGCTAGAAGCTAGTTCTCCTGGCTCAGAGTCTAGTAAAGAGAACTTTTTATACTCACACAACCCTACTGCTCAATGTCTGGCTTTTCATCTGACTCCATAGAGCTAGTTAAGTGTACTTGGAAAAACTGAACCATGATCTGGAAAGGCTTCCTTTGGATCGAGGCAGTTAAAAATTGTTACCAGGACTAGTCTCAAATCTAAAGGAGGCAAATGGTAGGAATTCAAAATAAGTGATCAAAATTTTCCCCCAACCAAAACATTTCCTTGATGTTTATGTCCCCCAAATTTCTTATCCAGGACAAAGCCTTTTATTCCACAAAGTTGTTTTTTTAGAAATGTTCTTAGTAGGCAAGAACACCTGGCCAAATCACACTGGATTAAAATGTTTGTTATCGGGGCGCCTGGGTGATTCAGTGGGTTAAAGCCTCTGCCTTCAGCTCAGGTCATGATTTCAGAGTCCTGGGATCGAGTCCCAAATAGGGCTCTCTGCTCAGCAGGGAGCCTGCTTCCTCCTCTCTCTCTCTCTGACTGCCTCTCTGCCTACTTGTGATCTCTGTCAAATAAATAAATAAAATCTTTAAAAAAATAAAAATAAACATAAAATGTTTGTTATCAGGTGTTCACCTGATACTAGTTTGTGATAGGGATAGTAAAGAGGCACTTGGAGAATACGTTAGAGACACAGGGAGGTAAGCAAAGAATTCAGAATGCAAAATTAAAAGCTCCTAAAGGCAAATGCCACAATTTTACAATTAGGAAGCCCTTGCTTTAATGTGCCTACCTAAAAAGTAGTCACAAAGATATAGGAGAAATTATTCATTCAGCAGAGAAACCTGCAATTGGATATACATGGAGTTCAAGTGGAAGATTAAGCAGTTATCTAAACAATTCCAGGAGGAAAACATAATTAAAAAAATAAAACTTCATTACTTAGATCTTTTGGGAAAATAAAATTGTTCATTACCCTTTCCTTCATCTTGCCATCATGATCACAAAAAAGAATCATTTTGGTTTTTCATTCAATAAAAGTGTGCTGTGACCTAGAGGACCTGTCTCTAGACATGAGCTCATTTAGGGAGGGAAACAAAAAGCAGCTATTAATTTCATTTGACTGAGTAATCAGCTTAATGAACTGCTTAGAAACCATTTAGCAATGATATAAAAACTAACTTCTCAGCTATTGGAAAACCATTGGAAGGAAACCAGTGCAATCCTGGCAGTAGCCATCTCTGCGTTTTAATGGTTGTCATCCCTTCCTTTGGGGAGCTGCTCCTACTACCAAGAAATCGAGGGGTGCTGGTCGTGCTGCCAACCTCAGTACCCTGCCTTTCCACACACCCCTGGACCAGACAGGTATAGTCCCTTTCTGCCCTGGCCACAGTGACTGGCCTAGACATGATCTTGGGACTCAAATCAGGCCAATTAGAATCCTTCCTTGAGTTTTTTGTTTGTTTTTTTAACCTGAAGTTCAAATAAGAAGGAGGTCTTTGCATTTTGAATCCAAGCTAATTTATCCAAGGGCTATCTTCGGACTCATGTAGAGAAAGATTTTTTTGCAGTAGGAGAGAACAAAGCCAACTCAACCCAGACCAAGATGGAAGATGGAAGAAAAGGGTCCTGATGTCACCAAGTACCTGGACCCAGTTCCAGAGGCCAGTCTGTACCCAGATCCCCCAGGGGTGAGAACTGATCTCTTGCCTCTTCTGCCTAAGCTACTTTGAGTTAATCTCCATCTCTACCTACCAATCTTGATTCATCAACCTGTGACCAGCTAGAAACTGGATAAAAGCTAAGAAAAAGTCAGTATTTGAGGTCTAATCTCTGGTTTCTATGGCTGGCAATGGTTTCCAACTGGTTTGATTGAATTCAGATGTTGCCTGTCCAAACCCATCTGCAAATACTGAGGCACCAATGTCACCATCCTGACTTCTATCAGCTTCCATTTTCCCCTGTGCTGTCAGGGCAAAGAATGTTTTCCTACTGACCTACCTTCTGAGGGATGCTGAGACTCTTCACTCACACACAGCTAAGAGTTCTCTGAAAAAGATTTGGTATTAAAGAAGCAATAAGTAAGGTCTCAAAGGGGTTCCTCTCTGCACATGAAATTGTATTTTCTTCATCCTGTGAAAAGGAGTATATTATCAGAGGATCTCTCTTGCCCTCTCTCCACTCCCCTTCCCTTCCTCCTCCTTTTTCCTACTCCTCTTCCTTTTTCCCTCCCTCGCCTTCTCCCTCCTAAACACACACACACACACACACACACACACACACACTGCAGGGAGAAGGAGAGCTTTATTGTTCATGTTTATTTATTTCCTGAAGCAGAAACTGGACACCTACAGATAGCTCTCAACTTTGCATTAAATGCAGTGCCTTTGACGGAAAGAAAAACACAAAATGCATAAATCCCGTGAGGACTTGAGGGAGGCAGCACAGATAAATGAGAATATATAAAGAGAAAAACGGCAGAGGCAAACCATACTGACACATAGGCCAGCAAGGTCAAGTAGCAGTTTAGTACTTTCAGATGCCCCTGAAAAATCTATTCCCACCCCTTTGGCTCATACACAAAATTCCACCCGCTGTATTTAATGCTTTTACTTAGAGTGATGATTGCTCCAAAATAACCATCCTTCACAATGCCACAGAAGTCTGTAGCCACAACGCTCTTTCATAACTACTGCCTGTCTTGATTCCTGGCAATGTCCTGAGTGGTGGGTGGATAGAGATTATTACTCCCATTTTATAAATTAAAACTGAGGCTTGGGAAGATCAAGAGACTTGCTGAAAGGCACATATGCAAAAGTGGGTGAGCTGGGGCTGAAAGGTGAGCTTCTTGACTCATGATCTCTGCACACCATCAGATGAGAACCCCGGATAATTGCTGGTCCGTGATACCCCTTATGTGGCAGAAAAAAGTAAAAGCATGTACCAGCTAACTTGAGGATGTAACTGGCCAAGGGATGGCCCCACATACAAGAGTAAAAAAGAAGGAAATGAATCATTGTTTTGCAGGTAGAGCCATGCTAAATGGTGGTCTCACAGGACAGATGTTTTTGTTGCCATCACTAGAAATTTAAGGAGATGCAGAAAATTCTGCTCACCAGAATGCGTCAAGGAAAGCCTTCTCAATGGAAGCCTTCTAAGGTGTTAACCAAGAGCTTTTTGCTTTCTTCTGTGGGACACTCAGAGACAGTGCTGCCATTATTCTTATCGCCAGTACTCTGTATTTTACATAGTGATTAAAAAAATAATTAAAGAATATCAGTTAGAAGAGTCTCAGACTATTCAACTTTGGAGGCATTAGGAGCTCTCGGTCAGGTACTTGTAACTTTCTATAAGCCAGTTCCTGTACCTGATAGCAATTCATATATTCCCTCTCTTTTAATGCCTATAAAAACGGAGTGAAAAGCAGGCATTACCTTTGTTTCCACCTGCACCACTCAGAGAGGTTAAACAACCTGCCCTGTGTCACCAGAGCTGCGAAATGGTGCAGCTGGGGCTACAGTTGAATATTGTCTGCCTCCTAACTCCTGTGCATCTCAACCTGGCAGAAAGATAAATGCTGAATTTTCCTTAGGAACCCAGAATTGTGACCTTGTAAACTAGCTTCTGATTCGTTTATCAGAAATGTGGATTTAAAATGAAAATCAGGTACTTATCACCCTCTTTTTTCTCCCATCTCACTAAAGACAGGGTTGTTGCAGGGTAGGCTGGAAAAATGTTTTCCACACATACAGCCTCATTCTAGCTTCACGATAACCCTATGAGGGGCACAGGGCAGGCTCTCATATCCCCCATTTTACGGATGAGGAAACAGTGGCTCAGAGGGATTTATGGGTTGTCCAAGCCCAATCCAGAACTCTTAACCACAGCCCCAGAAATCCTACTCTACCATCTCACCAAATCTAGCATGTGTTCAGTACTCAATAAATTAATGAATTAATAATAGATGACTCAATTCAAGGACTGTATCTTGGAAGAATTGTGCTGTCAGAGTCTCTACACGCAGCTCTGCCTGTCTCCTTGGCACAGAAAACCAAGATTCCATAAACAGTCAGATCTGCAGAGGACCCCCCAAGACAGGTGCCAATGGTGCCATTTTTTTTTTCACTTGGCGGTCTCTACCCTCGAAGAATGTGATCAGCCCACCTGCAGGCATGTTTGCATTTGCTCTTTTCTCCTCTGCCCCACCACTTGCTCCTTTCCTGCTAGATGGCATTCTGCCAGAGCCCACACTTCCCATCACGCCTGCCTCTGGCTTCGGCATAATGAGCCACCCCTGCCCCATCCCTCTCCCAGTCCAGCACAGCAGGATCCATGGCAGCAAGAAGCCCACGTGGAATTCAAGTCAGAAGACCGCGGACAGATCAGACTCACTGCCCCAACCCCACAGAAGTGACACCCCTGCTGTTCTAATCTTATTACAAAGGCGTCATCTTGCCTGTGCTAGGGAGGACAAGGTGAAGAGAGATCGCAGATGTCCAGGACTCAGGATGATCATTTTCTACCTGATGAGTTAATCACGTGCAATTTCACAGAATCCTAGATTCTCGCAACTAAGACAACTAGAGGGCTGGGTAGGATGGGCACTAACACTTGCCTCTTGCCCGTGTACTTCCAGGAACACGGATACTCACCACTTCCTTCCAGGGAGCTGTGTCTGCCCTTAGCCTGCTCTGATGTGAAAATTGCAAGACATGGTTCTAGGCACTGGTTCTTGGCTTGCCCTCCCAAGTGTCCCCCTCTTCCCAGAGATCAGAAGGCAATTCTCACCTCCTCCTATCTTGTATGGCTCAAGATGAACATCTTTAGGGTCTCAGTAATACATCATGTGATATGGTTTCCTCACTCTCCAGGGTCATGGCAAGGATCAGCTAAGGCTATGTGTGTGTATATGCGTACATTTTATAAACTGCAATATGATGCATCAGTTGTAAGGGAGCATTTGTATTACTATTACTCCCATAGTCTGTGTCCTCCTCTGCATTCTAGTGATGCCCCAACTTAGCACTTTACCCCCAAAATATAGCCCCAATTAGTTCAATGTCACCAACCCCCACAACTTCAAGATGAAAAGACAGAAGCTCATATTTGATAAGCACAATGTTAAAGATTTTGCATTATTATACATTTAATCCTAAGAACCCGTGCTAGAAATACCCTGTGATTGTCCTATTATAAATGAGGAGACTGAGGCCAAGAGAAAATATAATTTTCAATCTTGGGCAAATTACTTACAGGGCAGAGTCAAAAGTGGGGTCTAAGGCTATGGGACCCCAGAACCTAACCCTCTAACCATGAGACTAGAGGGCTTCAAAGGCCATGGTTCTATTCTTTTCATTCACCAGGAGTTGAGACCTTTGAGAAAGGGTCTTGTCCCCAAGTAGGAAGTGGTTTGGGAAATGGCAGGGGGGGAAGCAGGCGGTCATGGAGGGTCTCTGTGATTGTCATTCTCCGTGGCTGGAGCTCAGCCAGGACACAAGGTACTGAGGAAGCCCCACACCTGCATGTGGCTCATGTTTTCTTGAGGAAGTAGGAGTTGGTCATCAGTAAAGGTATGAAGGCCTGGTCTCCACTGTGCTGAGTCCTAACTCTTCTCCAAGGCCACTGAAGGAGTCAGTTCTGAGGAGCGCAAAATCACAAAACTCAAGCTCTAGAAGGGGTCTTCGTGTTTGAGATGAGCTAAAAGCAGGCAGCACAGTAGCTAGAAGCGGGGATACTCTGCCTTGTGTTCAAATCCTGACAGTTGAATGACACTGGGAAGTCAGTTAACCTCCTTGAACCTCTGCCCTCTCATCTAAAAAATGGGGACAACCATGCCTGCCACAGAAGGTTAACTAAATGACCTCAAACACGTAAAACACTTAGCACAATGCTGGACCCACACCAGACCTCAATGTGACAAATGTCAGTCATGACGACAAAGGGGGAGTTCAGTAGCTTCAGTGTGGCTTTTGGCTCTCAAAAGCCATTTTCATTTAGAAATGAAATGGAGGAAGAAGGGGGAGGGAGGAAGAGTTCTTTCCCCAAACTTCATAATTTGACTTTTCCTCAATTGGCTCTCACGCAAAAAATAAATACATAAATAAAAACATAACTCTTGTTTTGTCCAAATTCCTATTACACAAATAAGGAACAGAGTCCCACAGAAGGAATAGGACTTAATCCAATGTCACAGGGCAAGTGGGTGGCAGGGAGCCTAGAACTCTTACGCCTTCCCTGGTATTTGTTTCCAAGGCCCAAGATCCTTGAGGGAGATTGAAGAAATTAAGAGAAAGAGAGGTGGGAAATCTGTCACCCTGTGACGAGCAAGGCAGTGTGAATTGATTACACAGGCCGGTTCTGCCCATGACCAAGCGTCCCCATGGAACCAGCAGGTCTGCGGTTATTGGGGCTGGTGGTGCTGAAACCACCCTCTCTCATCCTGGGCCACTCAGACTGGCATAAGCAAGTTAGCATGAAGTCTCCAAATGGTACAAACAATCTGTGCTTAGAGTCAAAACCCAAAATGAGTGATTTTGTGCCAAAGCCAGGACTAAAATGCAGATCTCCTAAATATTCCAACCAAGGGATTTACCAATCTAGACTGCTACTCTGTTTTTTTTTTTTAAGACATTAATTTTTAGAAGCACTTTCAGGTTCACAGCGAAAGTGAACAGAAAGCACGGTGATGTCCCACACGCCCCCTGCCCCAGGGCTGTCTAGCCTTCCCCACTGGCCTGCAGAGACGTACATTCGGTCAGCTGGTGAACATACAATGACACATGTTATCACTCGAATCCATAGTTCACACCAGGGTTTGCTGTTGGTGTTGTACCTTCTAGGAGTCTGGACAAATGTTGAATGGCATGTATCCACCATTACAGGGTCCTACAGAATAACTTCTCTGCCCTAAAACTCCTCTGCGGTCTGCCTGTTCATCCCTCATCCTGCCGCCCTTGGCAACCACTGACCTTTTTACTGTCCCCAGCATTGCCTTTTCCAGAGTGTCGTGGTGCTGGAACCCCTCAGGGTGCGGTTCAGATTGGCTTTGGCTGCTCTGGTTTTTATTGCTATTACAGACTGCACCAAAATTTAGTGTCTTAAAGGAATCAGGTGGTCAGGAATTTGAACAGGGCACAGAAGGGATAGCTCTTCTCTGCTCCGTGATGTCCAAGACCTCAGGTGGTAAGACTCAAAGGCTAAGTGTGACCCACAGATGGCGGGCTGAAATCATCTGGAGGTTCCTTTGGCCTCCTAGCTGGCCCCTGCACTGGGATGACTTGAAGCCTAGGATTGCCCCTTAGGGAGCACCCCCATAGCAGAGGGGTTCGTAGGACTCACGGAGTTTCAGGCTCCAAGCATGAGTGCTGCAAACAAGGCATTTCCTTTCATCGCCCTCCCTTGGCATCACACCTGCCATACTCTATCAGTCCGAGCAGTCACAAGCATACCGAGTCAAGAAGGGACACAGATGCCACATCTCAATGAATTTACAGGCATTCCCTTTTTCTAGTGGCACAGTTACATCTTGTGGCTGTGTGTCTTGACAACCTAAAAATGCCTATAAGCTCCTTGAAGTCAAGGCCGTACCTTCTACCTCCCTTCTCCTCAGCTCTAAAAGCAGAGCAGAGATTCCATGCCTAAATGCAATGAACATTACAACCTGAACCCTGTCCTTGGCTGTGGCTCCCTGGCAGGGCTCTGGTTAGGCTCGGCACTTAGTTTTAGAACATCCTTCCTTCCCCACCCCTTTTTGCCAACCTCTCCTCACCTACTTCATTGCTAGGACCGCTCAGTTCTACTTCAAAATATATTTTTAAGTCCTTCCCCTTCGCATCCAAACTGATGACAGCCTCGCCAGCATACATTACTCTCCTGCTAAAAATCTTCCACTGACATCTATTGTCCTTCAAGTAAAATCTAAGTCTCAGACCCAGAGGATCATGAGTCTGCAGGATCGGCCCATGCCTACCCCTCTGACTGCACTCAACTCATCCCGCTTTGTCCTCTGTGATTCAGCCTTACCAGCATCTGAGACATTAAGCCCCTCCCCCTCCAGATATTTGCACCCCCTCCCCCCCAAAAGCCCTCCCTGCAGCTCTTTGCCCACCTGCTCATTCTCATCCCGCAGGTGTGCAGCAGCTCAATGTCTCCTCCTTACAGACACTCCACTGGGTGCCTTCTCTCCATAAACCCTCAATCCTTTCATACCAGTAATCCAGACCTGTGATGACTGTGGTATGTCTTATCTCCTTGCTTTCCGCCTTATTTCTGGCAAGTGCAGGGGTGTCTTCCACTCTTTTCCACTGGTGCCTCTGCACCTAGAATTCTCTCTGGCTCCCAGTGTGTGCTCCGTAAGTATGTGATACAAATGAGCCAAACACAAACCTGCATAGCTTCTGAGAGCAGAAGAAATTGAGCCTGTAACTTTATTTACTCTTAAAAAACTAATTACAGCACTTCCCTACCCTTGTTGGTGATCTCCTGATCGAAACGGGCTGCACTTCATAAGATAGAATGGAAAGAATTGGAGAATATTAGTGCTCTGGTGGGGCCCTTAGAGATCATTTAATGTCTCATTTTGTAAATGAGAAAACTGGAAGCCAGAGAGGCCACAGGATTTTACCCAAGACCATATCCATGTCTTCATAATATAATATTTCTTGGTGTTTAATTTCTTTAATTAAATAAGCAGTTGTCCATTGGAAAACATGAAAACTGCATCAAAATATGTCTCACAAAGATTGGAGCTCCCCTATTCCCACTCCCCTCTCCAGGAGAGACTACTATTTCTACTTTGGAGCGAATCCTTCCAGGCCTCTTCACATGTACTTATAAATAAATATATGTGCATATTTACGCGTCTCTATAGCTGCGCCATAACACTTGACTATCTTGAAAATTAGTGGAGAGTTTGAAATAAAAAGACTTCTGTACAAATGCCTTTCTTAATATACCAGCAAAGACAGAGGCTTCAAGGAGAGGGATTCTATCCTGTGCTACCCAGTGACAGAGCAAGTAACCTGCCAGGAGGGCACTGGGGGATTGGCCACATGGCAGTCAGGAACAAATCAAGTTTTGCTTCCTTCGACTATTCAGGACCTGCTGATTTGGATGGAAAGTGAAATTCTAAACTTTCTTGGTGATGAGGTGCTGACTGATTTATAGGAAATATATTCAACAGTGAATGACTTCTTATACCTTTATATGTAGAGGTCATAACTAGAAGAAGGAAAATCATTCAAAAAGAAAGTGGTGGAAGGGAGCCAGAAAAAGGAAGGAAGAAGAGTTCACTGATTAAGAATGGGAGAGGGTGCCTGGATGGCTCAGTGGGTTAAGCCTCTACCTTCAGCTCAGGTCATGATCTCAGAGTCCTGGGATCGAGCCCAGCTACGGGCTCTCTACTCAGCAGGGAGCCTGCTTCCCCCTCTCTCTCTCTGCCTGCCTCTCTGCCTACTTGTGATCTCTCTCTCTCTCTCTCTGTGTCAAATAAATAAGTAAAATTAAAAAAAAAAAGAATGGGAGAGCTAGAGTCAGGTAGGCTGGGCTGAAATTTTCAAGCCTCATTGAGCCTCAGTTTCCCTATCTGTAAAAGGGAAATAACACCAGTACTAGTGGCATGGCACCCCCTACACATGAGATTTGTTTATAAACTGAACAGGTGGTAATGATGGTGTTAGATGCCTTTCTGTTACTTTCTATTGATCGGGTAAGACAAGTTAAACCAGGTCATGAGTCATAAATATCTGAGATCTTTACAAGAAATTAAAAACATTTTTATGGGATCCTAAAAGTATGAGTTCCCCCATAGCAGCATGGTTCCCAGTAGTCATGGAGGTCTGGGCTCCAAGCATGAGTGCTGTAGCATCAGGGTTGAGTCAGGGCTGGGACAAGCCCATGCCATGTGCAAGCTGAATTTATGGAGGAATTAGAACAGTGCAGAGGGTGAGAAGGAGCTACACCTGGTGGAGAGAAGGAGGAGTGAGTTTCACAGAAGGATGTAGAGACATACACGGAGTAAACATGAAAGCACAAGCTGATTGAGGAGGCTCAGTCTTAGATCCAAAAAATTCCCACTTTAAGCTAGAGACCCTGTACTTCATCCCTGCATTCAGGCAACTTCAAGTGTTTCTCTGAAACAAAGTGCCTTCCCAGATGAGCTTTCTGGTTCATCCCTAAATGCCCCAGTGCGTACACCAACGCCCAGCCCATGCATATTAGCTCTAATGATTTTCCGACGGAAGAGATTTCCTTTCATAGCCATTCATTCATTCATACATCTGTTTATTTATTCCATACATAAACAATTAAATTTCTTGAGTACCTAATGTGTACTGTCTGGGGGCATAGCTGTGAGGAAGACAGCAAAGAATCATACTGGTATGGAACATACGTTCTGATAAGGAATAAAACATTCATTAGTAAACCAATAAGTAAATAAAATATTGCAGCTGTTGCTCTGAAAGTCAATCAGGGAGGCATGAGAGACTGGGTAGAGGGGAATAAGGAGGCTCTTCAGTGGGATGGGCAGGGGAGCCTCTCAAAGACGATGTTTGAGCAGGGAGCTGACCAGTGTGAGGGAGCCAGCCATGTGTGCCAACACTGGCCATGTGTGCCAGAAGGAAAGCTGTCCTCAGGCTGGCATGACTCAGAAGTTCTAAGGATCAGAACAGAGGTCTAGAGCATGGTAAGTGGAAATGAGATCAGAGAAGGAGTGACTGGAGGGACCAGGGGGTGCAGTAAATCATTTTGAAGGCAGTATGGTGGAAGGAAACTAACAAGAAATCCCTGTAGCAGTTTTTCCACTGGCTGTTTCAATTCCCCATGCACAGATCAGGATAGCGTTGATATTCTACACACACACACACACACACACACACACACACACCAGTACAACCAGTACTCTCTCACGGGTCAGTGCATACACCATGCCAGTTGTTAAGTATTTTGAATATCATCCTTGCATCAGAGCCAACTATGTGATAAGCACAGAATTATACATCAGGTGCAGGGGAGGGAGAAGAGAAGCATAATAAACTTCCCTTATCTCCTGCAGTTCACAATCAAGTTAGGTAATAGAGACACATGAATAATTCAATTATGACACATCAAAGCCTTTCTTGTATTGGCAACAGGAATAAAATACTCTCAAATCAAGGGGAAGGAAGCATGAGAAGTTGGGAAAGGAATTTGGCCGAGGTGAGACCTGCGCTGGCACCAGAAGCTGTGATGGGATGACACAGAGCAGGAGGGTGAGACGGGCAAAGGGAGAAGCCTGAGGGAGAAACCACAACCGCGCATCAGGGTACATGGGAGAGCCATGAAGGGGCTGACCATGAGGGGTAGCAGGAGGCGCAAGAAATGGAGTAGGAGAGGAAAAACAAGGCTAGAAATATGAAACTGGGAGAGACTACAAGCACTGTGTATGCCTGCCTCAACCTCCACCTTCCTCAGTCAGCAACAGCAGACCTTGGAGAAGGGCCAGGGAGCTGTGAATAAATACCGACCAGTCTTCACCACCTCATCCAGGATGTTCCATCTGAGTCACACACTTCCCTCATCAGTAAAGCTCACAAAATACCAAACTTCTGGGGGCAGCTGAAGATGAGGGGAGGTAACAAATATAATGCCTAGCATGCCGGAAATAACACACGGTGGTAGTTTCTACTACTGTGGAACTTTTTTTTTTTTTAAGATTTTATTCATTTACTTGACAGAGATCACAAGTAGGCAGAGAGACAGGCAGAGAGAGAGAGGGAGAAGCAGGCTTCCTGCTGAGCAGAGAGCCCGATGTGGTACTCGATCCCAGGACCCTGGGACCATGACCTGAGCCGAAGGCAGAGGATTTAACCCACTGAGCCACCCAGGCGCCCCAACTGTGAAACTTTCTGATGAAAGTCTTGGTGGTCGTGATGTGGTTCACGTTCAGTTACTAGCTGAATGGGTAAGGAGGATGGACGGCAGGTGGTAACAAAAAAGGAGCATGGGGACCATATTCCAATAATCATCATCTCCAGAGCTATACAGATGCTAAATGTCATCCAGTTTAACCCTCTTACTTTACAGATAAAGAAAGGTTCATAGAAGGGGGTGTTACTTGCTAGAACCAGGTAACTCGGCTTCCAATACAGGGCTCCTTTCCTCACACATTGTTTCCCTGACCATTTCTCTACTCATTCTTTAGCCAAGGACTGGGGTCCAAAGCAGAACGAAATCTACAAAGCATACTCCTTTCAGGAATGTTTACTGGAATTTAAGCCAAATTAGAAGAGGATGGCATTTTGTTAATTTAAATTAAGGTGACTAGTATTACAAGGCATCTTAACCCCCAAGCTAACTTTAAAAAAAAACAACCTTGAGGCCTGGGGCGCCTGGTGGGCTCAGTCGTTAAGCATCTGACTTTGGCTTGGACCATGATCCCAGGGTCCTAGGATCGAGTCCCGCATCGGGATCCCTGCTCAGGGGGGAACCTGCTTCTCTCTCTCCCACTCCCCCTGCTTGTGTTCCCTCTCTCATTGTGTCTCTGTCAAATAAACAAATAAAAATCTTAAAAAACAAAAAAACAAAACAAACAAAAAAACCCTTGAGGTTCACGATGCATTCACACCTGTTGGGGGGAGGGCAGGTAGGGTAAAGAACAGCCCTGGACCTGGGACAGCTCATCTCCATTTGATGCTAATCGCATGTGAACGCTTGAGTTAAAAAGACATCATTAAAACTACATTAAGTTTAATTATGCCAGCAGCATCAGGCAGGGAGAGGCACAGCTTTAATGCAGAATGTATAATTAGATAAGACCTAATTCATTAGATTCTTATTTGTTAAGAAAATGTGTTTCATCTGTAAGTGTCATTGAAAGGAGTGGCTAGGAAACCAGCTCCCAGGTGAGGGCATTTCTGGCACCCCCAAGGGCTTCAGTGACACATCCCTCCGTGAAATACTGACAGGGACATGCTGCTGACTTTTGCAAGTGAGCCATGAGGGAGGGCAACCTCCAGGATTCCAGGAGACAGAGCCTGGCTGCCTTCTGTTTTTTGTACAGTATGACAAGAGTCCTGGGAAAGAAGTCAAGAGACTTGGGCTCTATGATTATGTCAGCCATTCCTTAGCTGTGGGTATCTGGAGGAGTTATTTAACCTCGAAGGACCTCAGTTTCCTCAGAAAGGAACTTTATAAGTAAACTTATAAAGTTAACAAGGACGTGGAAAAAAGGGAATGCTCTGCTCCTGGTAGGACTGCAAACTGATATAACCACTATGAAAAATAGTATGGAGGTTCCTCAAGAAATTAAAAATACAAATATGATAGGATCCAGCAATCCCACTTCTGCGTTTATACCCAAAAGAAATAAAGTCATTATCTCAGAGATATCTGCACTCCCATGTCCACTGAAGCAGTATTCGTAATAGCCAAGATATGGTAACAACCTAAGTATGCACAGATCGATGAATGGATAGAGGAAAAATTCTAGGGGTGTGTGTGTGTGTGTGTGTGTGTGTGTGTGTGTGTGTACAGACACGTATACACATGATGGAATATTATACAGCCTTTAAAAAAGGGCAATTTGGGGGCACCTGAATGATGCAGTTGGTTAAGTGGCAGGTTCTTGTTTTCAGCTCAGGTCATGATTTCAGGGTTCTGGGATCGAGCCTCGTTGCCGGCTCTGTGCTCAGTGGAAAGTCTGCTTGAGATTCTCTCTCCCCCTCTGCCCCTCCCCTCACTTACTCACTCACTCTCTCTCTAAAATAAATAAGTAAATCTTTAAAAAAAAAACAAAAAGAAGGAAATCCTGCCACTGGCAACAACTGGAAGGCTGAGTGAAATAAGTCAGACGGGGAAAGACAAACGATGCATGGTATCATTTATATGTGCAATCTAAAAAATAAAAATAAAATAAAAGCTCATAGAAACAGAGAGTAGAAAGTGGCCACCAGGGGCTGGGGTCGAGGGAGGATATAGAGACATGTTGGTAAAAGTGTACAAACTTTTAGTTACAAGATGAATAAAGTCTGAGGATCTAACGTGGAACATGGTAACTAGAGTTGATGGTGCTGTATTATAGGATGAAAAATTGCTGAGAGTAGAACTTAAGGGGTGCCTGGGTGGCTCAGTCTATTTAAGCATCAGCCTTTGGCTCAGGTCATGATCCTGGGAGCATTACGCTCCCTGCACAGTGCAAAGACTGCTCCTCCCCCTATTCGTACACATGCACACACACACTCTCTCTCTCTCTTTTAACTAAATAAATAAAATCTTAAAAAAAAAAAAAAAGAGCAGGGCACCTGGTTGGCTCAGTCGGTTAAGTGGCTGCCTTTTGCTGAGGTCATGATCCAGGAGTCCCAGGATTGAGTCCCGCATCTGGCTCCCTGCTCAGCAGGGAGGCTGCTTCTTCCTCTGACCCTCCTCCCTCTTGCGCTCTCTCTCTCTCTCTCACTCTCTCTCTCTCAAATAAATAAAAATCTTTTTAAAAAATAAAAATTTTAAAAAAGCAGAACTTGAATGTTCTCACCTCAATAAATGAACAAGCAAACAAAGGTAAAGTTGTGAGGTGAGGGAGGTATTATTTAACCCAGTGGGGGCGGGGATCCTTTCACAATGAATGGGTGCATCAAATCTTCTCATTGCACACTTGCAGTATCTCACGGTTTTATTTGTCAATCGTCCTTCAAGTCAAGCTGAGAAATAGAATGAAGTTAACTGCAATAGCCTCATAGGGTTGATGTGAGATTGAAAGGAGACGATCCCTGCACCGTGGTTAGCATGGCGCCTTGAATGGTCTATGTTCTCAGTAACTGGTATTTGCTACTGCCGCCATCATCGTCACCATTGTCACCATCGGCAGACAGTTCTCCTATTATTCCATCAGCACTGTGTGAGCAAATGCTCTTCCTCTCTGAGCCTCTTTTACAGACTAAGATGGTCCTCCTAATCATCTCAAAGGTTTTTGTTTTGGTTTTTTTGTTGTATTTTGCTGGACGAGCATTCCTTTTTTTTTTTTTTTTTTTAAGATTTTATTTATTTATTTGACAGACAAAGATCACAAGTAGGCAGAGAAGCAGGCAGAGAGAGAGAGGGAGAAGCAGGCTTCCCGCTAAACAGAGATCCAGATGTGGGGCTCGATCCCAGGACCCTAAGACCATGACCTGAGCTGAAGGCAGAGGCCTTAACCCACTGAGCCACCCAGGTGCCCCGAGCGTTCTTAACTTTGATCTGATTCTCAGTAGGGTCCCACAAGTGTTAGAAAGACCACACATCTTGTGTTCTAAGGTCAAGGACCCTTTTGAGAATCTGATAAAGGAATATGAGCCCCACCCCAGGAAAAATGCACACACACATACATGCACACACACATACACTTCCCAGTTCAGTTTGAAGAAGATCGTGGGACCTATCCGAAATCTACTTCCTGTCCCCCCATGTGTCCATGAACCCTAGAGTAAGAAGCCCTGCTCCAAAGTTCCCTTTTAACTGCCTACCTCTGGAACCTTCCCCTCATAGGGCCTCCATGGCCGGCCTGTAAAATGGGACTGTCAAACCTGTGAACATGCTGTTTCACAGCCACAGGCTCAGCACAACAATGAAGGCTCTGCAGTCCACCCAGATTCAAATTCATTTCCCACAATCTGTATATATTCACCCGCAAGGTACTTCAACCTCTCTCTGTCTCCGTTTCCCCTTCTGACTGGTGGGAGGATTGAATGAGATCATGAACAAAAAGGACAAACTCTAGCACATAGTAAACCCTCAGGAAATTCTGGCCATACTATTACTATTTTTAAAAACCTTTGAGCACCTCTAATCCAACCCCCACCCCCATTTTATAGATGGTAAATCTGAGAGTCAAAGAAAGGTCCAGAAAACAAAGATCAGCACCAGTCACAATAAAAGGACCTTCTGAAAATTACCCAAAAAAGGAGGCCTCTAGACGTGTGGAAATTTAAACAAGCACACACAGAGAACAGTAGAAGTGGAGAACAGAGGACCCGAGGCCCCAGGGCAAAGAGATGGCAATACTTGCCAACGCCAGTCACGTTGCTCAAAGACCATAAAAGGCATTCCGAGACTAAAAAGCATTGCCGGCAAGCACGGTATGCGCTGAAGCCCCCAGCCAAGCAGGACTGGCCGTGGGAAGCGGCTGGCTGCCCGGGCTTGATCACAGCCCTCTCCCTGGGTGGGTACCTCTCATCCCAGCCCTTCACAGCGATTGGTCCTCATCCCAAAAGTTCAGTGGGGCTAAGTGTGTTTTCCATGTGAAAGCCCAGCAGGTGAAGGATCTGAACCACCTCAAGGTATTATTACAAAGTCAAAGTGTCCAATGCTTTTTTAAAAATACCTTTCAAGCAGCCACCTCTGAGGGGAATGTCAGGGGCCCTCAGGAATCCCCTCATGAAGAAAACCCAACTGGTACCCTCTGGGGTTTCCAGTCCCTCACCTCCAGAGTCACATTGACAGGATACGAAAGGAAGGCAGGTCAGCAGGGAAAAAGTCTCCGGGCTCGTTGCCCACTGGTCGGTAGAGCAGAGTGTTCCCCAGCATGGGCGTAGAGCCAGGTGACCTCAGTCTGAATCGAAATTCCTCCACTTGTGCAACTTATGAAACCCTTTTACATCTCAAATGATTCATCTGTGAAGTGAGAATCATGACAGACCAGTTTCCTATACTGATCTGCTCTTGAAGCACAGGACACAGCACAAAATAGTAGACCAACAATTACTGTATCTGTTATTTTAAATAAAAATAAAAACCATATCCAGGCAGCCTTAGATTCCCCAGAGTTCCCCTGAAGAAAACCAGAATATCATATTCTGATGATTAGAGACCTCCGTTCAAAGAAATTAGTATCCTAAACCATAAGCCTCAGTTCACTCATTCTGGATTCCATGATTACATGATGAATTTTTTTTTCTTTCTGAAAGCCTAGCTTGGAGGAATGTTACTCACCTATCGCAGATGGATAAAACATCGTGATCCTTGTCATGCAGGATCTATTATGCAAGGTCTTAGTAGGTATCATTCCCTACAGGTGCATTTTCACAGAGAATCAATTAGGAGTTCTTGCTAAAGAAGGTTCTAGGAAGAAATAAGCTTAAAAAGAGCTGGTTGAAACAATGTTTCTTCCCTACAGACCCTAACAGGGCCTTTATAGTGTGCATGTGTATATGCAGGACCAAAACTGGCTGTTTCCTCCTATTATCTTTCAGGAACTCTCCATCTCTACTTACCTTATCAGTGTTGACAGCCCCAGACCTGGTTGAGTCCTCTTTTACCTAGGTACTCTCTCCCTGGGTGATCTCAAGCAATCCTAGAACTGCAAGTGCCTCTATAAGATGACAACATTCAAACTTTATCCCCAGCTCTGAGCTATAGATCCCACTTTGATATTAACCACTGCAAAGCAGGACTCACTACCCCACTGTCCATTACCAGCCACTTCCTCCCTACCCTTTCCATTTCATTTAGTGGTACTACCACCTACTCAGATTAAAGTCATTAATCTGGGAGCCAATCTCTTTCTTCCTTGAATACCTACATCCAATTCATTCGCAAATTTTTCAGATTTCTCTTCCAAAATATATCTCAATTATGTCACTTCAATTTCCACTACCACCATCGAATCCACATCATTCTCTCCTGTCTAAACCACCACAACCGCCCCTTCGCAGGCCTTGCAAATCCCACTCTTGATCCCCTCCATCCACTCTCTACATTGCATCAGAGTGATGAGACAAAAATTTGAGTCAAATTTCTGTTAAAACTTTCAATACCTCCCCATATTCTCAGGATCAGGTCCAAATACCTTAAAATTCCAAACACCTTAAAATTCCAAACAAGGCCCTTGCTAAACTAGGTCCTGCTCACCTCTCCAATGTCTCCCTTTACCAGACCCACCTTAGCTCTCTAAGTCTCATCCATACTGAATCATCTTTTGGTCCCCCAGATAAATTCTATTCACTCTCCTTCATCTATCTACAACACTTCCCCTCCCTTCCTATTGTCTGGCTTCGTGGTCTTTAATCAGATGGATAGGTTGCCCTTCTAGTGTGCTCCCACAAACCTTGGTATTTTCCTAATCAAAGTTCTTATCATGCCAGGCAATAGTTACTTGGTCCCTCCTTTTCCTTTTCCACCACATTTTAGTAGGAGAGTAACTATATTGTTTTCATGCTTGTAATCACAATGTTGAGAACAATGCATGGCAGAGATCAGATGATCCTTAGGTGTTACAAAGAATTATGGGCAGGAAGAAGATACAAAGAAAAACTATTTAGGCAGCAGACACAGGAGAAACATAGATTAGCATGTGGACATGAGCACCAAGGGTAGATGATGGTAACACTTTGGGTAGAGAAGAGGTCACCTATATAAAATAGGGCCAGGTACCAGAGGACCATGGATACCAAACCCAGGACCAATAACACCACCATATACAGTCCAATACACACCATAACAAGATGGGATCAGAAGAAATCTTGACTGGATGTCTGATGACAGGGATTTGAGTCCTTATTGTTCTATGAATTAGCTGCATAATGTTCACATTCCTCATTTGTAAAGAAGGAGTTAGACTGGGGTCATTTAAATGTCCTTGACAAACCTCCATTCTATGCCACAAAAGCTACTTTCCAAACATTTTTCATACTACTATCTTATGCTTTTCTCTATATATCTTTGCTTCAGATTCCTGAATGTATAGGTGGATATCTATATATTCCTCAATACCTAGTTCAAATATCACCTCGTCTGAAAAAACTTCTCAGTTATCCCAAGGGGTGAGATAATCCTTCCCCCACTTTGTAATGTCACTCAAATGTATACGTGTTTCTGTTAGCACTTCCCACATTATGACACTTTCTATAATGTGATTACAGCCATAATATTTTGTAAAACTAATAGCCAAGGACTTCTGGCTTCTAATAATGGCAAAGTAGGCTTCAGGATATTAACCTCCAGCTGTAACAATGACAAACTCTGAAAAAAAAAAATGTGAAAGCAACAGTTTAAAGACTCTAGAGGGCAGGGATTCCTGGGTGGCTCAGTCAGTTAAGCCGCTGCCTTCAGCTCGGGTCATGTTCCCAGCATCCTGGGAACGAGTCCCACATCGGACTCCTTGCTCAGCAGGGAGCCTGCTTCTCTCTCTGCTTCTGCCTGCCACTCTGCCTGCTTGTGTTCTCTCTCTCTCTCTCTGACAAATAAATAAATAAAATCTAAAAAAAAAAAAAAAAAGACTCTAGAGGGCAAGTAAAAGCAAGCAGAAATTGGGGGAGATTCAATCTTGAAAGAAGGGACACACCAGAGTTGAGATCCACAATTACTTGCACTTCACCCTGAGGAAATTCTCCAGTCTGTATGGTAAGATTCTTGGTGGATAGAGTTCAAAGGGAAATCTCCAGTTTTACTGGCCTGAAGAGTTGGAGGAAAGAGTTAAAGGTTGACAGAGGGTCTAAAAATTGAGAGGGAAATCTAGAAAAGGATGGAATCAAGAGTGGAGGAACCCCCAAAATCTGTATATAGGCAACCTTCAAATTTTTGATTGATCCCTGAACTACGTGTTCATGGGTTGAGCCATGAAGGAACTGAAGAGGAAAATAACAGCTGGAAGGCTGGAAAGAGCTGAGCAGAAATATCAGTAGCTGTCTGTCACAGGAGAGACCAAATTTGGAATTCAAATTCCACCAAGTTATAGGGCCTTGGCAACCATATCAGACTTTCCCCTGAAACTTCAGGAGGGCTATGCCTCAGAAGGGAAGACTATATCCAAAGACTGAGGGATTCACCCTAGAATTAAGTGTAAACCCAAAATGGACCCACTCAGACAAAGAATAAAATTAAGCCTTGAAAAGCTCAAAGTATTCCAGCAGCATTTTAACTCCCTACTAAAATACACCTCAGTTCTCTTTGAAGGAGGATAACAGAATGTAGTCTCTAAAACTTTTTGTCCAAAATATTCAGGATACAGTAAGAAAATTATTAGACATAAAAACTGTAAAAAGTGACATGTGTCCTCATTAGATTGGTTGGAAAAGATTCTACTTTATGAAAGAGTTTTTGTAAGATGTAAATTATTTCTTTACATATTTGATAGAGTTTACCAGTGAATCTGTCCAGACCCAGGTTTTCTTTGAGGAATGGTGATTAATCATGAATTCAGCTACTTTAATTTATCTATCTATTTTAATAAATGTACGGCTGTTTATTTTTTTTCTATTTCTTCTTGTATTAGTTTTGAGAAGTTTTATTTTTTAAGGAATTTTTCATGTAAGTGGTCAAGTTTCTTGGCATAAAGTTGTCCATAATGGCCTCTTATCCTTTTAGTGTCTGTAGGATCTGTGGTGATAACACCTTTTTCATACCAATTTTAGATGATTTGTATTGTCTTTTTTCCCCTTAGTTATTCTAGTTAGGTGTTGGTCCGTTTTGCTTATCTTTTCAGAAAAAAAAGCTTTTGGCTTTGTTAGTTTTCTTTATTCTCTATCTTTTTTTAAAATTATGATGATTTCTGTTCTTATTTATATTATTCTTATCTGTCTACTTACTTTGGATTTATTTTGCTGTTTTCCCCACAGGTTTCTAAGATGGAACTTTTGGTCACTAATTTAAATCATTCTTCTTTTCTAATGTAAGCATTTAAAACTACAAATCTACTTTTAAATACTGCTTTAATTGCATCTCACACAATTCATGCATCATGTTTTCATTTTCTTTTACTTCAAAATATTTAAAAATTATCTTTGTGATTTCTTTTCAACTCATAAATAATTTAGAGGCATGATTAATTTCTAAATATTTGGGAATTTTCAGATATCATATAGTTAATGGTTTCTAAATTAAGTTTAGGAAAAAAAATACTGTATAATTTAAATCCTCTGAAATGTATTTACTTGTGTTATATGAAATGTGAAGGACCTAGATTAGCCAAAACTGGAAAAAAAATTTAAATGTTGTAGGACTTACACTTTCTGATTTAAAGATTTAAAAACTGAAGAAATCAGAACAATATGGTATTAATGTAAGGAAGAAAAAAAAAAAATCAGTAGGGCAGAAGAGTGTGTCCAGGAATAGAACTAAACATAAATGGCCAATTCATTTTTGACAAAGGTGCCAAAGTAACATAACGCAGAAAATGTAGTCTTCTCAATAAGTACTGATGAAACAACTGGATATCCATATAGAATTTTGAAAACTAAACCTCTACTTCCCTCTTGACACCATTCTTGTAAAAATCATCAATATAAAACTGAAACTATGAACTTTTAGAATAAAACATAGGAGATTATTTTCATGACCTCAGGATAGAGGAAGACAAATAGTACTAATCATTAAAAAAAAAAAGTGAACTGAATTTATCAACCTTAAAAATTTTAAAACATAAAAGCTATAGTGATATGTCGATATAACTTATTGAGATAAAAAAAATACCCAAAGACACCATTAAGAAAATAAAAATGCAGGCTAAAGTTTGGTAGAAAATATCTGTAATATATTTGACAAAGGACTTATACCCAAAATACAGAAAGAATCCTTACAAATGAATAATATAAAGATAAGCCACCCCCCACAAAAAAATTAACAACTTAGACACTTCACCAAAGAGATACATGAGTTACCAATAAACAAACTAAAAAATGCTCAACATCATTAGCAATAAGAGAAATGTAAATTAAACTCCTAATGGGATACCATTTCATACCACTGGATTGGCTAAAAGATAAATGTCTGATAATATAAAGTATTGTAAAGGGGATAAGGCAACCGGAACTCTCATATACTGCTAATGGGGATGTCAAATAATACAACTTCTTTAGAAAGGAGTTTATCAGCTCTGTATATAGTTACTTATATACCCATTCTGTGATCCAGAAATTTAATTTTTGTAGTAGGCAGCCTTTAAGATGGTGCCAAATAATCTGTTTCCTGCTATTTATAGCCTTGTATAATCCCCTTCCCTTGGGTAACTGGATTCTAATAGAACGCAGGAACATGGAGATGCCACTTCTGTGATGAGATTACAAAAGGTTGTCCTTCAAGCTAGCTAGCAGGCTCTCTCGATTGCCTTTTCAGCTTGTATACTTTGATAAAGAAAGCTGACATCTTGGAAAAGCCCACATGGCAAGGAACAGAGGATGGCCTCCAGACAACAGCTTACAAGAAACTGAGGCCCTCAGTTCAACAGCCCGCAAGGGACTTAATCTTGCCAACAACCGTATGAGCCTGGAATTAGATTCTTTCTCAGTCAAGCCTTCAGATGAGACCCAGGCCTAGCCAACACCTTGATCACAGCTTCGTAAGAGACTCTAAAGAAGAGGACCCAGTGAAATAGTACATAGATTTCTGATCCACAGAAACTAGGAGAAAATAGAAATGTATTGTTTTAAACTACTAAATTTGTGTAATTCGCTATGCAACAATAGACAACCAATATAAACTAATAGGTAGTTTCCCAAGAGAAATGAAAAGACCAATGCTTCTGAAGCAGATCACACATAAGGAACAAGAGGTGGGGAAATTAGGGGAGGAGGGGGCAAGACTGAAATCATGTAGGGTCCTGGGGGCTGCAGGAGGAAGTTTGGCTTTTATTCTGAGAGATGTAAAATGACTAGCGGGCTTTATGCAGAGCATAACTTGATTTGACTTATATTTAAAAGAATCACTCTTGTCTTCTGAGAGTGGAGTGGGGGAAGGGTGCAGCAAGGAGGCCGATTAGCAGTTTACTGCACCAGTCCATGCAAGAAATAATGGAGGGCTGGTCTAGGGTGGCCACGTGGGATGATGAAAAGAGGTCAGATTCTAGATATATTTCCAAGGAGAAGGATCTGTTGCTGGATTGAATGTGTAACGCACAAGAAGGAGAGGAGACAGGGATGAAATCAAGGATGTGGATGGAGGAGGGACTCTTGCAAGGAAACAAGAGGATCTGGATTTTAATCCTTGGCCCTGCTTCTAACCTGCCATACGACCATGCCGCCCTTCATATGTAGGATGATAAATCTTTAAAGTGGG
The DNA here is from genome assembly GCF_002288905.1 of Enhydra lutris kenyoni. Taxonomy (NCBI): domain Eukaryota; kingdom Metazoa; phylum Chordata; class Mammalia; order Carnivora; family Mustelidae; genus Enhydra; species Enhydra lutris. The sequence continues at coordinate 33,581,590 of NW_019154089.1, read as the reverse complement.
ATTAACCATACCGGCCATGTCTCTAAGAACCATATAAAGATCCAATCAAGCTCAAAGTGCTTGAAAAAGCAACAAAGACCACCAAAAGTTTACCCTTTATTCATCTCCAACCTTAGAACCTCCATCAACAGCTGTTGCTGCTTCCCTGCCTCCCTCTCCTCCCCAGAATGCAGTGATGCAGTAAGTCATAAATCACACTGACATAGAAACCATCACTATCTCTGTCAGTGGACAGTATGTGGCACCCTGTGAGTGATGATAGTCTGGCAACCAGCTTCAGCTGGCTCAGGAGAAGGAATCACTCACCTTCCTAGCACAGACATCACTGAAAATGACTAAAGGAGCAGAATCAGGACCTTTCTGAGGACACTGCCTCTGTCTCAAGTTGCCTCCTTGTAAAGCGACTATCACATAGCACACTGCGTCCCTTTCATTGTGGTGTGCTCCCAAACTTTAGGGCAGGGAGTCTAGACACTCATGGGGAAAATTTAATTTCAATTCAAGTAAAGCACAAGTGGTACACTCTACTCCCTGCCCCAACCCTGCTTTATTTGTCCCCCTCCACATATCACCACCTCACGTACATTTCACTTACTGTCTATCACCCCCACCTATAAAATATATGCTCCTTGAGAGCAGGGACCTCTGCCTGCTCTGTCTACTGCTCCATTTTAAGCATCTGAAAGAGGGTCTGATATGCAGCAGAGGCACAATTAATCTTTGTGAAATTAATTGGCAGATGACATTTTGAAAACTTATTAGTTGTCTCTGGAAATATTAAAGCTTTTCTTTCTTTTAAAAAATATGTACAGACATTCACAAAATTTTGGCATACAAATTCAGGGGATTTTGCTGAAACCCTAAAATCCATCCATGAATAATCAATGAATCAATCCACAAATAATCTCCTTAATTAAAATCCATAGCATAATGGAAAGAACTTTGACCAACAGCCCTGGACTTTAGATTTTAATCTTAGCTTCACCAATACCTTGCTTGTGGCTGGGGCAAGCCTTTTCTACAATCTCGGCTTCACTCTTCTGATCTGTAAAATAGATGGAATGGGCAAAGTGATCTATAACATCCCTTTCAGGTCTAACATTTAAAATTATCTGGTGCCATAGAATTGAAGTTCTCTAATCCAAATCTTGCACTGTGCTGATGGGAAAATTAAGATTCAGAGAGTAAAAAGCACTACCCAGTCCAAAGGAGACCCATTCCAACCTACTGTCTTGGGCTTTCTATGAACGAGACTCTTGGTGGATTTGGTATGTTTGCAGATATATCTCCCCTGCTGCCATCCTTCCTGCTTCTGAATGAGCCCCTGAGCCTGGCAAGCAAAACCTGCTAAAATCTTTTGCTGGCCCCTGCTGCTAGCAGAAGATGTGCTTAGAATTCCAAAGGGCTTTCCCTCATGTACTTCAGGGACCCCAGTCTCCTTCATGCCTGTCCTCTCCCCTTTCCTACTTCTTTCCCTTTAACATTCATAGCTCCTTGGTGAACTGAATTAGACAGTGCCAATGTGGATATATGCTTTCAATTAAAATATTTTATTTAAAAACAAACCAACAAATACTAACCACTGCCCCAGATGGACTCTTTTTCGATTTGGAATTTTCCCTTACCCAAGGCTGTGCGCTTTTCTGTTCTTCACTACCAAGATGTTGCTTTCAGCTCAAGATTTAGGCAATCAATATTTTTTACTGATGTGATTCAATTTCAGAGCTATAGAAAGTTGGCCACTTACAGTTGATGGAGAAAGAAGGGAAAGGCAAATCAGTCTCCTTATCAGTTCACCTATCCTTATCAGCTAATATTTCTATATTTTTTTAATCAAAAAAGTTTATCCAGATGGTAAAAATTCAAGGTCATGGCCAGGTGACAAAGGCTGGACTTATATGGCAGGTGTTTTGAAAGAGGAAATCTAAGAGTCAATGCCCATCAGAGTGCTTGATTCATGGTAGATATTCAACTATTACAGGGAAGACAGAAAAAACGACAGACACTAGATGACCTCAAGTTGTTGCTTCCGCATCAACTTTTAGATTCTATGAAGACCAGGGCATTGGGAAGATGCTTCCCGTACCTTCCACTCTTCCTAAATTTTCTGTGTGCCACTTCCCATAGTTAGAGACTAGACTCCTTAATACAGCCAAGTGCAGAAGAAAACAGCTTTGTATATTCGTTTCCTATGGCAGCTGTAACCAATTACCACAAACCTGGTGGCTTGAAACAATTTAAAGTTATTCTCTCACAGTTCTAGAGGCCAGAAGTCTGAAATTGGTTTTGCTGAGCTGAAATCAAGTCTCAGCAGGGCTGCACTCCCTCCACAGGCTAAGAGAAAATCCCTCCCTTGCTTCTTCCCGCTTCTGGAGTCCCTGCAGTCCCTGGCCTGTGTCATATCACTCTAGTTACTGCCTCTGTGGTCACACTGCCTGTTCCTCACCTATGGATATGAAATCTTTCTCTGCCTTGTTCTTAGAAGGACACATGACTTGATTTAGGGCCACCCGGATATTCCAGAAGGATCTCTTCATTTCAAGACCTTCTCCTTAATCACATCTGCATAGAATTTTTCTTGCAGGGTTGCTAATGAGGAGATGGGTGGGGGAGGGGCTAAATAGGGATGGGTATTAAGGAGGGCACTTGTGATGAGCACTGGATATTGTATTTAAGGGATGAATCACTAAATTCTACGCCTGAAACCAATATTACACTCTATGTTAACCAATATTACACCATACATCACACTATAACACAGATGTTAACTAACTAGAATTTAAATTAAAACTTTTTAAAAAAATAATTTTTTTCCCAAATAAACTAACACAGGTGCCAGGAATTAGGATGTGGACATACCTTTGGGGGTGGGGTCACATTTTACAGCCTACCATAGTTATATCCAGAGGTGCTCACTCAAGACAACTGTCATAGACAGTAACACTCCTATCCCCACTTGCACCCGGCTATGAACACAGATCCTTCCTACTTTACTATTCTCCTCAAATGTAATTTTGAAAAGTTACTTCTTTTATTATTATGGTTATTTTGGATGGAGGGAAGTAGAAATGAAGAGGGTCTCCTTTTTCTCTGCCTATGGAGGCAAACTATTTCTTGCTAGCTAAAGTCATTAGAAGTCAGTCCTGCAGACAGTCAGGAGGTCAATCTGGGTAGATGCTAACTAAAATCAAGTCTGGGTGCACAGCGTGACAGGAAAGGCATGAGCCACTATCCTCATAGTTCAAGGTAAAAGCACCAAATAATCAGTGGCAAAATGAGAAATAAAATAATGGTGAAGGCCCTTGGAACCAATTTTTTAGAGAATTTCAATGGCTTTTAGGATGTGTCCAGTTTTTCGCAGTCCGCTTCTCTTTGCATAAAGAGTACAAATCTCAGTCCAGGTTCCTTGCCTGGTAGCCAACTAAGAAGTCCAGTATGGGGCATCCACGCTGCCTTCCCCAGCCCCGCTTTTTCTGGGGAGGTAACCCAATGCCCAGGCAGTAGAGCCCTCATAGGAACCCACCAAGTTGCCCAGCACTTGTCTTTCAAGACGCAAGGTGTAGGGTGGAGGCAGGAGCAGGAAGAAGTTGCCTTAGAGGCTGCCTTCACACCCCCATATGTCCCTGTAAGTGAGAACCATAAAAAGCAAATTGCAAATGAAATAAGAAAATCTTCAAAGCAAAAAGTTGCCCCAGATTTGTGGCCTTGCAATAAATGCACTGCATTTGCTGTGCAAGTTCCCATAATTGGCTAAGAAATCACACAGCTGGGGCTTTCGCTCAGCCCAGGGAGATGGAAATGACTTGTAGTCCCTGCAAACAGAGGTTTTTCATGTCTCTCCCCAGGGTAACCTGAATATTGGCTGCCACACAGTGTATTACTGCCCCAATTTGTTCTTTTTACATTCCTCAGGAGACAGGAGGCCACTGAAAATATTCATCTCTTACAGATGCCATATGTGTCCTCCTATTGGTTTCTTCCAAAGACTTCTTGCCACATTCCCTCTCTCAGCTGCTTCCTCTTCCCAAGTCCCACTACCAATAGCCAAGAAGGCTCCCATCTGACTTTCCCTGGGTCACTGAAGTCATCTTCTTAACGATCCCCCTGCTCTACCCTCACCTGCAATCCATTTCCTATCTCCTAAGACTACATATCAGTTCATCATGTTCAACCCTACAAGGGATTGCCCCATTGCCAACTGCCACAGCCCTGTGGAGCATGTCCATCAACTGTCAGGGTTAGTATTAAGCATCATAACACAAAAAACCCTAAAGCTACTGAAGGCTGCAAACAATATATTCATTTTATATATTGGACTAAATTCAAAGGAATCTTTATAATAAAGACTTATTGTCACTGAGTCACCCTGATATATTTTCTCAAGTTAGAAAAAATGAGTAGCATTTTTAGCCAGCAAAGTGGGGATTTCATATGCTTCATGACCACCTACCTGTAGTCATTTTGTGATCATTATGAATTACTGAAGCGGTATGAATTTGATTTTACAGAGACTTCCATTTCTTAGTCTTACCCGTGGTTTAAGCCATATCATTAAATTTATGCGTGTTACCTCATCTTGTAATAACAGCTTGATGAACTTTCACCTAATTTAAATGCTTGTTATCATATGACATAAAATATAGGAAATGAGACAAGTCAAAAGCCAATTCAGATAAAAGATTAATTTGCCAAAGCTAGCTCACTCAATGATCAGGAGAATATGTCATCCCCATTAAGCTGCCAGTGACAGAGAAAATTCACTATCGCTTTGAACATGAGCCTCAAACCCAAAGTCAAGAGCATAACTCAGGTGTAGACAAAATCAAGCTTCTTCTCATGTTTCTCATCCTCACACAAGGATTTATGGATTTTCCAGGGGCTAACAAGTCTCCTGAACTATACCAAGGAAGTCATCTAATTTTTAATATGGAAAACAGCAGAGACAGAGGAGAGAAGCATGGCTGGTTTATCTCTCTCTTCCTTGCACATACTTGAGAACACTATAAAAAACATCCAGAGCATCAACAGAGCCATACTACATCAGATACGAAAAATGATAGAAGCAAAATTTGCAATAACATACACATATTAATGATATATCAAACATCATTACCATATCAATAGCATTCAAAACTGACAAATTCCATAGGTTTTTTATTATTTAACAACATAAGATAACCGGATTTATGGAAGCCTATTCTTTCACAGAACATTCTCACTGTAATGGAAGTGGAGTGTGAGTGGATATGAGGGGAAAAGAAAACCTCATTTTCTAAGATAAAACTTAACTGTAAAAGATTAAATTAGTCTATTTATTTTCCTTATAGATGACAATGTTTTAAGAACTTTAAGTGGTTCATTTTGTTGCTAATATACTTCATAAGTTATTTTATGAATCCCAGAACAAAAAAGAATATGGCACCAATAGCTTTATTTTCCTGGAAATTTGAGTTTTATGCCTGATGAGTAGAGGGTGAGTTGGGAGGTGCTATCAAACTATGAATGCTTATGGCAGTATGTTATTCATATAAATATAAAATTCATATATATACATACATGCATATACATATATAAAAATCAAACAAAAATTTTTAAAGTATAAAACTGGAGAATTGTTGGTTCTTACTCTTGTGACTCGATTGTTCTTCAGTCCTATTGTCCACATTCCCCAACTGGTACTGTTTGCTCCACCCAGAATGCTTCTCTTACCACCCACAGAATGAGCCTCATCCCACATCTCTCTGCCTTTGTTTCTGGCTTCCCACTACCAAGAAAGCCATTCCTTCTCCTTCCCATCTTGCAACACCAAACTCAGTTCTGACCTTCCACCTTCCCTGGAGTCCTGCCAACAGTTCTCATACTTCAGTATACATGAAAGGGAGGAGAGAAGAAAGTATATTTTAAAATGCTGAGCTACTCTCCAGAGATCCTGACTCTGTAGAACCTAGAGCCCAAGAATCTCCAACTTAATATCCCAATGAGTCAGAAGGCGGTATAAGTGGTCCAAAAACCATTCAAGAGTCACGGCAATGACCTTGTCCTCTAACACTTCTAAACATGGACTCAGACCCCATTCCATCTAGGCCTAGATTGTACCCTCAACTCTCCGGTCTTCTATCCTTTGACTTTGCCAGTACATGGAAAGCATTCAATAAAACTAAGTTGATGTTGATGGATACTCAATATGATGATGATGGGCTTCCTGAATTATCATCGAATGCAGGAACCTAGGATGTCACCACATTTGATAATTTCAGGTTCTGAGGTACCTCTTCCCACATTCCTCCTTCCTCCCTCAGGATCAAGGGATGGTTCATTCCCTAACACAAATCATAATGGCAACTCTGCAGATTGTGTAGTGAAGACACAAATCACCCTGACAGAGAAGACTGGGGCTAGGTTTAATGTAGTGGCACACTGGCACCTGAAATATAATGTCCAGTTGATTCCTCAAAGGTAGAACACACCAAAAAAAGTATTACATTTTCTAGAAAGGGTGATTTAGATTAAACATACAAAACACATCCCATTCTATGGTAATTAGGCTGTGATGGGATATGGAGGCATGGAGGCATGGAGGCATATCTCATCTCCAGAGGATCAGAGACTTTTAGAGCTGGAGCAAATGTAGCAATCTATCCAGATCCAGGCACAGCAGTCTTCTTGCTACAGGGGAACGTGTGTGTGTGTCCTACTATCCCAGGCACGCTGGACTCACTCCTGTCTTTGACTTCTGGGACCTTGCTCCATCAATAATGTTCTTATTCATTCTTCTCAACAACTGAGTGTATTTCATTCTAATCAAAAAGCATACACAGGCTCTTTTCTTCTAGACAAGAGCCAGCAGCCTTCTTCTAGCTCCCATGGGGTGGGGAGCTGACCACAAAGGCACTGGGAAGCCAAGCTGAATGAGGGGTCCTTACAGACAGAAGATGCATCCTAAATCAAGCCACGCTGTGTTTTTTTGTCTTGTTTTGTTTTTTGTTTGTTTGTTTTTAGTTTAAATGAGCCAATAAATTCTCTTTTTCAAAAATACAAATTCACTGCCTAAATGTTAGAAAACAACAGAGAGTCACAAAGGTTATTTTTGTCTCATACTTTCAATTACTTCCCTGATTTCTTTTTAGATTAATTTGAGATTTTTTGTAATCTGGTTTTTGTTTGTCTGCATTTTTTCCTACTATTTATGCTTCTGACAGAATTGCCAATTCAGTCTGTTTTTTTGTTTAATTGTCATATTTCTCAAATCTCTTGTTATGTTGGCCTGACTCTGGGCTTATCAGTTACTCCACCAGACTCTGAACACAGGATAAGGCCTAATCCCTGTCTCTGTCAGCCCAAAGAAGCTTGGGGTTGGAAGAAGGTGCAGATTCCCTGGAACCAGATCACCACTGTCAATCCTCTATATCCCACAAAACAACTGCTCATGAATGGAATGGACTTTTGCTACACACTAACTTATGTCTAAGGACACCTGCACCAGAGAGTTCTAAGCCAAATGCATATGTGGTGACAAAAGAGTAAGTCCCAAAACCAACTGAGTGGAGAAAAGAGCAGAACTACAACATCTGGGGAACTCGAAGTTGCCCCAGGGTCACTCTGTGAGTTTTAAGCATATAGAATATAGGGACGAACATTTTTTATATGACTACTCTATGAGCTAGAGATTTAAAAGGATGAATAAAATGGAATTAGGATCATTATAAATACTAGTATTTTATCCTACATGCAAGCGAACCTAACTCTCTGGAACAGGCAATCCTCAATTCTATGGGAATGGCAAAGGAAGACAAGGAAAGAACTCAAGGTTTCTACAAAAGCCCACTAGAAACAGAGAAGGAATGGGAAAAAATCTTAAGGAGAAATACCATTACATACTATACTTGCTTCCTCCTCTTCAAGTTTCATATCCTTACATGATAAAACTAGGCTTAGCAAACAATCTTAGAGACTAATGCCAAAAACAAGGAATGGGCCAAAGACTGTTTTCGAAATTGTGGGCTTAAATGTGTCTAGCTATTTCTTTTCCAGATCATTTTAAATTAGCAATCTGGAAAATGGGCTCTTGTTTTTCTACAAACAATTTCACCTCTAGAATGCCTCTCTGCACCTCTTCAAACCAAATCCTTTTGTCTTCCATAACTACTCAGTAATCACAGTTAAAAATAATTTTCAATCATTCAGAATTATAGAAAGTGTGTATTGAGGAAGACACTGTGTTAATTTATCATATGGATAAACTCCCCACAATAATCCCATTAAGTACTAGTATTCTCCACTTTATAAATGAGGAACAAAGTTCAGAAGGTTAAGTAACTTGCCAAGTCAAATAAAATCAAAATCAAGGAAATTATCATGTACAGAAAATACACTAACACTACAGCATGAGTCGAAAAATTGTCCCTCCCGTTAACACTTTTATCTATGAAATGCCATGTGGCTTTACATTAAGTCTTCCCACACATGATCTCCTTTGCAAATCAAACATTATTAGATAGTTCAAACAATAACTGGCATTCCATTTTACGAATTACAATTCTAGTGCTCACAGAAATGATTGACCAAGTTCATACATCTAATAATTACTTTTTAATACAAGGGTAGTGGATGACAGAGAGATTTAGAGCTTGAAAGGGTTGAATTCAGACTCGTATATGGCCATTTATGTCCTTAATACCCTTTAAAAAGAGACTTGAGCTGTAAGTATAGTTTCCACATCTATAGATAGAGACAACACCTCTCCTTTATAAGATTTTTGTAAAGAACAGAGGTATTATTTGGGAAGCAACTAATACAGCCTGGCAGCTAATAGGCACTCAATACCATTGAGTAGCTATTATTATTAGGGATGTAGTAAGTAAATGAAAACATAAGTTTGGGAGTCTAAACAACCTACATTTAAATTCCAGCTCTGCCATTTATAAGCTATTTGACTTTGGGAAGCTTACATAACTTCTCTAAGCTTAAACTTCTTCACTTAAGCCTGAGAAAAGACTTCCAAGCCCTACCATGATAGAATTTTCTTGTCAAATTCTACTGGACAAATTCTCTTGTCCAATACAATGAGAGAATCTGCACAAAATATGTAAAAAAATGTTTGAAGCCATTGTAGCACAATCAATGCAGGCAGAACATGAGGGGCTGTGATTTCAGAGAGATTTTAGAAAGGGGCTATTTATTCTGGCTTTTTTCTCTGAGAGCATTTTCCAAATTATAGTGCATAGGAAGAGAACCCAAGAAGAAAATAGCAGAATAACAGGGCTGAAGAGATAAAAGTCGACATTCAGAGCTGACAAAGCAGTTAGGACTTGAGGACAAAACCCCACAGAAAATAGAATGTGGGCATCGGGCATATATTCCTCTCAAATTATTGATCACATTCTATGGAGAGAAAGACTTCAAGACATGTTGCAGAAAAAAAAGCAACTGGGAGTTTAAAAAAATCTAAGAAAATATTTCAGCCACTACATGATGCTGGAGAGATGAAAGTTTGCAGTTCAGGTCTCATCAAGGTAGACAGGCCTTTGTAAAGATCCTAAAGTACCCTAAGGATCATATACTATGAATAAGAGCCACACACTAGGATTAAGGGCAAAACTGAAAGAGACAAATCATAAGAAAGCCTATGACAGTATCAAGCTGATGCACCTGTGTTTTAACTGTATGCTAAGAGAAAACTCAACTTCTTTGGAGAAAGATAACTTCACCTAGAACTTCTACAACTTTTTATTCACAATATTCATCATCTAAAGATATAATTATAAGGGATGCTAAAGGGGGAAAAAAGACAGGACCAGATAACTAAAAATCAAAAACAAAAGGGCCAATAGAAATAGACCCACAGATGATTTAGGTGTAAAGTTATCATACAAAACTTTAATTATGATTAATATGTTCAAAATAATAGATACAGATATTTACTAAAGACCTGGTTGTGGGAGGCCACGGTAAGGCTTGAGATGAGAACCAAACCAGGCCCTGACTTGTGCCTCCTTTAAAGGCTGAATAGCCCACCAAAAGGCTTAGGTCAATAAAGTCGAGTAGCACTGAGAAAGGGTCTGTGCTATGTGTTGTGCACTCGCCTACGTGACTTCCCACATGTTTGCTAGTCAGATAGAGATGATTTGGTCGGGGTCAGAAATTCTTGGCTGGTCCTTGCTGTCCTTGCACAGGCTATAGACTACACCATTGCAAGACTGTGCTGTGCTTACATAAACTATGCCATGAGTGGCCTTGAAGTCAGTACATCTGGCGCTAGAGGGTCTGCTATTGGTGCTTGGGAAATAGATAATGGGAAAGCTTGAAGGATTTTCTGTGCATGTTGCAAACTCTTTAGTAATCAGCTAAAAATAGATACTTTCTTATGATTGTTTCTGCTAGCTATATAATGCCTTGCTGCCTTGAATAAACTTGGCACTATTGGACATCCTCCTTGGTGCTCCTCCTGCCCCCATCTCTTTGTCTCTTAATTTCTTTTCACCATCCTCTTACCCTCTCGACCCTGGTCAATTTGTCGCGCCAGCCGCGACACTTGGTAAAAGAATTTTAAAAATCGATTTTAAAAATCAAATGAAAATCTTAGAACTGAAAATACCTTTATTTATATTGAGAATTTGAAATATAGATTCAACAGAAGATTAGAAAAGGGAGAACAGAGGACTGGTGCAGGTTTTCTGTGTGTTTAAAGACATATGTAAAACTCTTGGGTGCCTGGGTGGCTCAGTCAGTTAAGCATCTGACTCTTGATTTTACTTCAGATCATGATCTCAGGGTGTGAGATGGAGCCTCAAGTCAAGCTCTACACTCACTGAGGAGTCTGCTGGAGATTATCTTTCTCCCTCTCCCTATGCCCCTCACTCCCATGTGCATGTTCTCTCTAAATTAACTGATTAATTAATTGATATATATATGTAAAATTCTTGGCTTAAAAAAGAAAACTACAATAAAATAAAAATAAAAAGAAGGAAATAAATATAGACTTAAAATATGTAATAGTAGTATAAAAGATAAGAGCAGTAAATGGAATTCAAAGGTTTTAAGGTTCTTGCACACTTTTGAAAGTGATCAAAGAACTAATCTAATAAAGTCTATAATGAATCCAGGAAGTATAATGGAATTTCTAGGGAAGCCACTGATAAAAACAATTAAAAGGCTAATAGAAAAGAAAAAAATGTAATAATGAAAATAATCAATTAATCCAAAACAGAACAAAGATAAATCAAATAGAAAACAAACAGCACTGTCATATAATTAAACAGAACTATCTTGCTAATTAAATGTGAATTAACTAAATATTCTAATTAAAAGACACTGATTGTCAAACTGGATTAAAAAAACAAAATCTAATTACATACAATTTACAAGACACATACTCTACATATAAGAACACAAAAGATCTATTGCAGAGGGTGCATTAAGTGTATCTTCAAAATAAATAAAGCAACAGCTAACAAACTAAAAAAAAGATAAAAATCCAATCATAGTTGAAATTTTACCCGCCTTTCTCAATAACTGATCAAATAAGCTGATTTAAAAAAAAAAAAAACAGTAAGAATACAGAAGTCAACATGAGCTGTCATATTTAACATATGTGGAACACTATGTCCAATAACCACAAAAATACATACTATTTTCAAGTACATGTAGAACATTTACCAAAATTGACTTGATGAACTATGGAAATGAGGCCCAGGATTATCTGAGCAAGAACATGCATTCACGCAGTTTCAACAGTTCCCAAGTTCCCTGACGGTCTTCAGATCTCATTCTCTTCTCTGGCCTTTAACTGGCTTCTCTATTTTCTTTGCAATTCCATCCACTTTCCACATTGTTGATCCCAGCACACCTATGCTTAATGTTGAAGAACAGAGTGTTTGCTTTTCTTAAAGCTTCTCCCTCACACACATTGCCTGCTAGTTGCAAGGGGAAAAATACTAACTATATAATGGAGAATTCAGATAATACCTTGAGCAGTTGACCAAAATTAAGAGTACCAGTGGATGGCAGATGGACACAGTGGCTCTAGCTGTACCACTCTGGGATGGCTGCATTATGCCTGCTTTTCTGAGGCTCTACATGAGACTAACCCAAAATAATGAGCATTCTAGTACAGAGTGAAAGGGGCTTTGTTCTTCCAGAGAGTCAATAATGTAAAACATAAAGAAAGACTAAGGAACTGTTCCAGATTAAAAACTAAGGAAACATGGGAACTTAAAACAATATGTGATCAGAGATTGGACCCTATACTGAAGGGCAAAAATGGTGTAAAAGATGTTATTACTCTATTGCATATGGTTATTTGTCAACTGACAAAATTGGCACTATACATAAACATTTTATCAATGTTAAATCTCCTGAAGTTAGTAACTGTACTATAATGAAGTATTTAAGATAAAGGTTCATGGTATGTCAAATTTATTCTCAAATAATTTGGGAAAAAATATACATCAACAGAGACAGAAACAGAGAAAGATGAAGAGACACAAAAAGACACAGAGAGCTGACAACACAAAGAGTAATAAAGGACATGTTCATGATTATTAAATCAGATAGAGTGAAGAGCAGAAAGTCTTTATACTGTATTTGCAAGTTTTCTGTAAATTCTTCAACATTTCCACATAAAATGCCTTCTAAAAATGAGAAGAAAGAAATTTAAGAATTCTCTAGAACTCAACCACGCTTCTTTAAATTTGTGTGAGCATTAAGAATCACCTGTAGACTTGATAAATGCAGATTTCTGGACCCACCTCCTACCTTCATCCCCAGAGATTCTGATTCCAAGTGTCTATTTAATTTTTTTTATTATGTCATGTTAGTCACCATACAGTACGTCATTAGTTTTTGATGCAGTGTTCCAAGATTCATTGTTTATGTGTAACACCCAGCGCTCCATGCAGTACGTGCCCTCCTCAATACCCACTAAGTAGCTCAGGGGTTTGAGACACATTAGCCTAGTGCATCAGTGCCCAAAGAATGGAATGTTTGGGATTTTCGAGTATATAATTTGACATTGAATAACATTCATTCACACCATAAGAAAGTTATTTTCTGGGGCACCTGGGTGGCTCAGTGGGTTAAAGCCTCTGCCTTCAGCTCAAGTCATGATCCCAGGGTCCCGGGATCAAGCCCCGCATCGGGCTCTCTGATCAGCAGAGAGTCTGCTTCCCTTCCTCTTTCTCTGCCTGCCTCTCTGCCTAATTGTGATCTCTGTCTGTCAAATAAATAAACAAATAAATAAAAAGAAAGTTGTTTTCTTTGCAATCTCTCCTTTTATCTTTCTGATAATATCAAGGCAAGAGTTCCTACTTAGAAGTAGCATGTCTTTAGCACCTCTTAATACATGTTCATCTCTTCCAAAATAGAGAGAGAGCACTTTGTAGGTTCAGAGCCTCTGCAGTGGGCAACAATACTGAATTAGAATTTAATAATAACATTGTTATTATAAATATGATTACTTTCTATTTATAGTAACTGATAATGGTTTTCTATTAACCTTAGAGATATAAAGTTTCTACAAAAAGTAAATTAATTTGATTAAAACTTTTATAATAACACAGGTAGGACACAGATATGACAAAAATTGTAAAAATGGTCTAGCGAATAGCTGAAGTTTAGAAAAAACAAGCTAAAAGGAAAAATTCAAGCTCAAACTGTCCCAAGTCTCCTGTCCCACTTCACCTGCCACTGTTCCACATATCCTCATTCATGGTTTCCCGCTCTCTGAGCAAGCCCTGTGTTCACAAATGTCTGGACCTGTTCTGCCCTTTCCACTTGCTGAGTCATCCTGCCCTTCTTCCCATGGTCCCCAAATGGTCCTGTCATGGGAGAGAATTTTAACATATGTAGGATATAAAAGTCTGGCCCTTTAAGAAAGCTAATGGAATATTTATTCTCTCAAAAAAAAAAAAAAAAAAAAAAAAAAAAAGAGCCCTGAGTCAGTGAGATAAGAATAACTAGAAGACTAATTCTACTTCTAGGAATGTATCCCTGGGTAATGAACAGAGCAGCACACAAATGATTCTGTACATTGATGTTCCTGTGTAATTTATAACAGCAAAATACTAAAATATTAAAACCATCAATGGCCAACATGAGAAGATTGGTTTGTTAATATCCCATTATATGGAAGTACCATGGTTTATTTTACCAGTAGAATCCACACAATTCAAGGATTTTTTATGATAAGGGACAAATAGTCAAGGATGAATTGAACACCTTGATTTTCTCTCCACTATCCAGTTCATCCTTCCTGTTTTGCACAGCCACAGTGTATTTGCGGAAATTGAACCCATCTCCAAAAAAGGGCTCAAATTTATCTAAGCCAGTGGTTTTCAAAAAGTGGTCTCTGGACCAGAGACATCAGCATCACCACGACTCTTGTTAGAAATGCAACCTTATGGGCACCACCTTGATCTACTGAATCACAAACACTAGAGGTAAAACCCCAAATCTGAATTTTAAGCCGCCCCTGAGGGGATTCTATGTACTACTATAAGAACCATTGATCTAGGCCAATTATGGTAAATGGATCTGCTGATTCAGGAATGGAGACGTTGTTTAATTGGGGCCAATGAGATAGGAAGGAATGTTTGCTGGGAATTTCTGGAAAGGGTTTCTACAATGAAGGGAGTTTTTAGAAAGAGTGAGCACCTATTCCCCTGGATTTTTTGGATATAGCCGCAATGCCTGGGATTACTAAATCCAGGCTGCTAAAAGCTAGTTAAAGCAAACGATGGTGGAGCTGAGACTATCACACAAAATGAAGGCAGAACCACTGGATTAAGATAGTCCTAAATTCTACTCTGCTTTTGGATTTTCAGTTATGTGGGCTAATCTATTTCCTCATTTTACAAACCAGTTTGAGTTGGTTAATTTGTTCCTTATAGCTAACTCCCATCTGATATATGGCACAATCCTAAGTTTAAAACACATATAGAGCTCAGTGGAAAAAGGAACTAGAAGAAAATATATTTAATATACAAATCTTCATTTTGTCCGGGTGGAAGAGTTATGAAACCGACTATTTTCCCTGTATTATTCCAGTTTTTATAAGGAGTACTTTCATAATCAGAAAAGAATATTTAAAAATTAGTTGGGGGAGGTTACTGTAAACAAATTATATTTAAAAAGAGCTTCAAGAACCAATAGAACAGAAGAGATAATCAAGACAAGTGGTATGGGACTCTGGGCAGATGGTATAAACCAAAGGAACCAAGAACACAGAGTGCTCAGAATTAGTAGCAGCGAGGTGTTAAGGAGATAATTAACGCTTATATTCTAAACAGCAGCTGAATATAAATGAGAACAGATGGGGCTTGATAGCTATGAGAAGACCTAGGGCAGTACAAAGATGGAAGGAAAGATAAACAAGAAAATATTTAGAGAAAAGATACTTATAATTAGTAACGCTCTGCTCGATTTGTATTAAGGGTTCATTTCCTTTAACCCTTGCCCCAACTCAGTTGCTCTGAGATTCATGATAAGAAGTTACTCTATATTCCTGGTCTATATATGACTCCTTAACTCCTGACAGGTATTATATGCTTACTATATACCAAACACCGAATATATACTATCTTATTTAATCCTCTTTGAAGAAGATACTATTACCAGTCCTATTGCACAGATGAGGCTGCGGGCGCTCAAAGAGGCTAGTACCCTATCCAAATGCCGACAAGTGGGGAAAAGATGAAGATTTGAACTCTCTGACTCCAGAACCTGCCTGTCTACCACAACACTCTCACAATAGCCAACAAATGTTCGTGGGATGATAAAGGTCATCTATACATTACCTGGCTTTACGTGTTGTGTCAAGATAAATACTTTAAAATTTAAACATAAGATAATACAGAGCGTGCTGTGAATCTCTTTTTACTCTTTGTTATCCATGAAATCTACATACTATGGGTCAAAGATAAATGCAATTACTAAATGAGTATTCCTGATGAAAAGCAAGTCAGAGCCTCTCAGGAGACAGAGAGAAAGCCTTGGGCTTGGAGGTCTGGACAGATGGTAAGTTAGATAAATACATTTTTAGGGTTCAGAGTTGGTAAGCCCCAATGACGGATCGCCTATCACTTAATGGACATGATGAGAATTGCCTAAAAGGGATTTAAAGAATCTTAGCCTACAACTCAAGCCCTGTTTATTGATGAGTATGAGTTAAGGAAGAAGTTGAACCAGACCAAAAGCAGCTGAGAAAAAAAGTATCTGCCTCATCAAGAAAGCAGCTTTAAAGAAACAGTGAGAATGAATGGGGTACAGACAGATCAGGAACATCTTCTCTGCCTGGATGCAGTTGCCCCCCGGCAGCTCCTTTTCAAGAGGACAGATTTTGAATGTGCTTGGGATGAAATGAGAGAAAAACAGAAGATTCTGGTGACCATACCAAGCTCAGAAGGAACTAGTGCCTGCTGGACACATCTCTTTATTTCTAATGAGATTTGGCTGCCTTCTTCAAACATACCCCCAGCCTGGAGGACAGTGCCAGGGAGGAAAGCCTGGCCGGAGAATCCTACATCTTCCCAATGTCACTACTCTCAAAAACAATATGAATGACTCACAGCACTACCAGGTCCCCTGGCTCCAGCAAAGATGGTCCTTGGAACAACATCCACTGTTAATTGTCACTAAAAGCTACTTGTAGACAGAGATTGCTCTTGGCTGAGACAAGCAGAGACGGAACAGGGCGGAGAAGAACTTCATTTGTAGGGAAATTAAAAGGTGGCATCAGGACCCTGGGAGCCAGCTGGCTTTTAAACAATTAAGCTCACTTGGGAAAACAAAAGTTATGCTTGTTACCAGTACAGTTCTCGTTGAGGTTTCTGGATTTTTATTTTCCCTGGATTTGGCTCTAATAAAGAGTAATGTTTGAAAACATTTGTGTCATTTAGGAGGCTTTGTGATTAAGAGGCCTTTAGCGCTATGGGTGGGCGGGGGGATGGATGATATCTTCTACCCTACTGGATTATAAACTCAAAAGTACAGAGACTAGATGGGTTTAATTCGCCAATATATACTCACTGAGCCTAACACAGAGTATGTGCTGAATGAATGAATGAACAAATACCAACTTTCTAGGAAAACTTTAGAATCTCAGGATGGAAAATATGACCTAAGAAAACATTTACTCCGGTCTCCATAAAATCAGAGATCTCCTTTAACAACATTCTTGACAAGAGTGCATCCCATATCAATCAATTCACTATTCTTCTACCTCACTCTACAAAATCCATTTTGTTTTCAAATGGCTATGCCTTTTGTTCACCCTCATCTGAGTAAGAATCTTTCTTTCTTCCTGAAAATGGGAACCATTGGTCTTCATTCTACAATCTGGAACACCCCCCCCCCACAAAAATAAGTCAGACATTTTAACAAGACTGCCTCCAAATATCCAACTCTTTCTTGGCTCTATCTCAGGCTCAATATCCCCAGATCCTTTAACAATATTCAGTATTTTTTCAAGATCCCCAACCATCCAATTTCCAACATTCTTCAACGTATGACCTAAGGAGTTTGTCTCCAAGTGTCACTCAACTGGTGGAGAATGGAACAGGACAATCTGATGATCCCTGGTCTGAAGAGCCTATTGATAGGATTCCAGCCCAAAATAAGATAAGCACTTCATCAGCAGAAAGGATTTCCCCAGAAAATACCTGTGAATGAGCTCTCAATTTCTAAAACACTATTCATTCATTCAGCAAGCATTTACTGAGTACCTAATACATGCCAGAATTGAGCCAGGTGATAAGTACATAGAGGTCATTCCTACCCTTGGAAAGTTTAGAGCACAGTATGCAATGGGAAACCATAAAGGATTTAAGAAAAAGGAAAAAGATAGATGAAAATCATTCTATTCTTCTCCAATTCCTTTCCCACCAAATGAGCAAAGCACCTGGGAATCTCTTGGATGCCTCATTTTTGTGACCTTTAATATACTGGTCCAAGAACCCTCATTTAGAGTGGACTTGTGGAAAAAGCATGAGACCAGATAGCAGGACTTGATTCCAGTCTGGGCTCTGCCACTAACTTGCTTTGTGACTTTAGTTTTGTCTACTCCCTACTAACTCATTTGTTCATGAAAAGGATTGCTAAGACCTCTTTTGGAACCTTCAAGCACTCATCAGTACGGTTACTGTGTCCTTATGTGAATCCAAGTTAAAAATGAAATTCTTTCCAGGAAGAGGATGCCACCACTCCCATTGGTTGTTAAGGGTAACCAGTTCTTTCCATCCTTTTGCAGGGTTTTAGTCTATCCAGGTTGCTATAACAAAAATATCATAGACAGGGTGGCTTAAACAACAAACATTGTCTACTCACAGTTCTAGAAGATGGGAAGTCCCAGATCAAGATGCTGGCAGATTTGGTGTCTGGTGAGGGCCTGCTTCTTGGTTTATCTTCTAAGTCCTCACATGATGGAAGGGGCATAGGAGCCCCCTGGGGTTTCTTTTAGAAGGACACTAATCCCATTCATGTATGCTCCACTTCATGACCTAATCATCTCCCAAAGGCCCCATTTCCTAATACCAACACATTGGGGATTAGGATTTCACCATAAGATTTTGAGGAGCTGAAAACATTCAGGCTATGGTACCCAGAAACACAGACACCCTCTAATATGTTTCAGATAAAGAAAGGACACCACTCCCTTTGCCCACAATTTCTAATTCATTACTAAGTCCCAGTGTTTCTGCTTCCATAGCTGAAATCCATCCTCTCAGCCATAGCCTAAGTATGGTGATAACACCTCAGTGGTCCTCCCACTATCCCCTTTCCACCATGAAATTCATTCTCCACACATACCCAGAGTGCTCTTTTGAAAACTTAAATCATACCACTAAACCCCATTAGAATCCTCCAGTTAACTCCTGACTGCAGGGAAAATAATAAATAAATAAATAAATAAATAAATAAGATATATATATATATATCTCCAAACTCCTTTCCTTAGTTTTCAAGGCCTTTCAGAGCTGGCCCTGCCTAGGGAGGGTGCTCCATTAGCATCTTCCATCATTCTCTTCCTTGCTCCTGAAGCTTCTGCATCAGTGGGCTCCTTCTGTCTATCCCACACACCTATCTCCCCTAAGGTCTTTGTACTTCATATTCCCTCTACAGAGAATGTTCTTCCCCAAGTCCTTTGCATGGTACACTTCCTACTCCTTTAGATCTTGTCTCAAACATCAGCTCCCCAAGAAGCCTTCCCTGACCACTCCATGTACAGGAAAATCCATCAATCCCAGGCTCTCTCTCTTATATGCACACATCGCCGTTCTCATGATCATTTCTCCTTATTTCTATCAAAGCACTTGTCAGCCTGCAATTATCTTATTAGTTGATTTATTTGTCATCTGTCCAATCTACTAGAAAATGTCCCACGACACTAGGAATCTGGTCTCCCTACTCCCGGTACATTGAAGAGTATCTGGTGAGTAGACATTTAACAAATGTTTGTTGAATAGTAAATAAGTAAAGGAATGAATGAATTCACCACTGCTTCTCTTACTTCCATGTCTTTTATTATTTGTATGGAGGGCTGAGGAGGGAAGGGTAAAAAGAGAAATAGAAGGACAATAAAGAGTAATGACCATGATGGTGAGAATTTCAAAACATAGGACAAGGAGGCATGGTCAGCTCTCAAAGTTGTACTCAACCAAAAAAAAAAAAAAAAAAATCCAAGTTTCTAGCAGCTAGAGGTGTCCAACCAAGAAATGGGCTGCCTTGTAGGTGGGTCAGTCCCTCAGTGCGTGTGTGCAGGAGCTGTACAACCACTGTCACGGCTACTGCAGAGGGGATTTACGCATCCTAAGGGAGACTGAGCTAGGTGGCTTTAAACGATGAGCTCATGGCTGGAGTGGCCCCAGGCCAGCAAGTATGAGGGCATGAAAACCCTGGCGAGGTTCTTCTTCCTCCCATAAATACACAGCATAGGTTCAATTAGTTTCTCTGCTCCAGAAGAACTATCTCTTAGTGCCCTCAGCAATGAGATCTTGCTAATTGAAAACACTTCCCTCTATCTGCTTGAGAGGACTGGACTAAACTAGGCTACTGAAATGTAGTCCGAGGGGCGGGAGCCTAACTGGGGCAGGGGAGACACAGCAGAGCAGAAACACAGTCTGGGGCAGTGGAGGCGAGGGATAGGTCTCATTTCAGAGTCGATGGAACTACCAGTCTTCAGACAATGCCTTTTCCCCGAAAACGAGCAGACCCAGCTTAGCGGTAACATTTTCCCCCTTCTCCTGGGAATGACTTATTTCAGCACAATAGCAGTTATAAAAGTTGGGCCTCTCTACCTACTTGTAAGGATACCAGATTTTGATGGTTGGGTCAACTGTAGCTGGTAACTTTGAGACCTAAGCCAGGCAAGAGGAACAGTTGACAGAGTTCAAAGAGGCAGCAGCAACAAGAGCAGTGCCAGAAGTCAGCAAGAGTAGCAGCCACCATATATGAAGGAAGCGCCCTGGGCCAGCCTCTGCGCCGACTGCTCTCATAACACTGCCTCCTTTCATACTCGTGACAATTCCATGAACAAGAATTAAGTATAATCCCATTTTACAGATTAGGAAACTGAGGCCTTTAGATTTAAGAGCTTGCCCCGATCACACAGCTAGGAAGTGATGGAGGAGGGCGGGCCCCTCGTCTGTTTCAAGAGCCAAGGCTCTGAGCCACAGAGCTAAGTGTGGGGGGCCAACCAGGCACTCCCCAGGGCCTGCTAGAGCTACTGCTCTTCCCAGGACCTGGCTCTTCTCTGACATCAGGCTTTTTTTAATGTTCATTTAGCTACTGTATAGTACATGCTTTTTTTCTGATGCAGTGTCCAATGATTCATTAGTTAAGTACAATACCAGGCGCTCATCACAGCACATGCCCTCCTCAATACCCATCACCCTATTACTTCCTCCTCCACCCCTTCCCTCTGAAACCCCCGGATTGTTTCACGGGGTCCATGGTCTCTCATGGCTTGCCTCCCTCTCTGACTTCTCCCCTTTTGGATTTCCCTCCCTTCCCCTATGGTACTTCATGCTACTGTGTATGTTCATGTGAGTGACACCATATGATAATTTTCTTTCTCTGCTTGACCTACTTCCCTTAGCATAATCCCATCCAGTTCCAACCATGTCAGTGCAAATGGTGGGTATTCGTCCTTTCTGATGGCTGAGTAATATTCCATTGTGTGTATGGACCACATCTTTATCCATTCCTCTGTTGAAGGGCATTTTGGCTCCTTCCCCAGTTTGGCTATTGTGGACATTGCTGCTATGAACATTGGGGTGCACGTGCCCCTTCTTTTTACTATGTCTGTATCTTTGGGGTAAATACCCAGTAGTTCAATAGGTTAGCTCTATTCTTTTTTTTTTTAAATTTTTTATTTTTTATTTTTTATAAACATATAATATATTTTTATCCCCAGGGGTACAGGTCTGTGAATCGCCAGGTTTACACACTTCACAGCACTCACCATAGCACATACCCTCCCCAATGTCCATAACCCCACCCCCCCCCCCACCCCCCTCCCCCCAGCAACCCTCAGTTTTTTTTGTGAATTTAATCTTCTCCTACCCCCTTACCCCCCCCATGTTGCATCTTGTTTCATTAAATCTTCTCCTACCCCCTTAACCCCCCCATGTTGCATCTCCACTCCCTCATATTAGGTTAGCTCTATTCTTAACATCTTGAGGAAACACCATACTGTTTTCCAGAGTGGCTGTACAAGCTTGCATTCCCACCAACAGTGTAAAAGGGTTCCCCTTTCTCCACATCCTCAGCAACATTTATTGTTTCCCGTTTTGTTAATTTTTGCTATTCTAACTGTTGCAAGGTGGTATCTCATTGTGGTTTTGATTTATATTTCCCTGATGGCTAGTGATGTAGAGCATTTTCTCATGTGTCTGTTGGCCATTTGTATGTCTTTTTTGGAGAAGTGTCTGTTCATGTTTTCTGCCCATTTTTTGACTGGGTTATTAGTTTTCTGAGTGTTGAGTCTGAGAAGTTCTTTATAGATCTTGGATATCAGCCTTTTATCTGTAATGTCATTTGCAAATATCTTCTCCCATTCCCTGGGCTGCCTCTTAGTTTTGTTGACTGTTACCTTTACTGTGCAGAAGCTTCTTATCTTGATGAAGTCAAGCAAAGTTCCTTTTTGCTTTTGTTTCACTTGCCTTTGGGGATGTCTTGCAAGAATTTACTGTGGCTGTGACATCAGGCTTTTTGAAAAAAATCTAAGATCCAGGATACAGACACTGGTTCTTTGATGGAAAAGAGAAATCTTTGTAAAATAATCTTCTAGTGACCATGGAGGATCTCTCTTCCTGTCTTTTCCTTAATTCTTTTCCAACTGTGATGGCTAATTCTGTGTCAACTCAGCTGAGCCACTGTGACAATATTCGGCCAAATATTATTCTGGCTGCTTCTGTGAGGGTGTTTATAGAAAAGATTTACATTAAATTGGTAAAATTTGAATAAAGCAGATTGCTTTCCAAAGTGTAGGTGGGCCTTATCCAATCAGTTGAAGGTCTGACTAGAATGAAAGACTGACCTCCCTCCCACCACCCCATCAAAAGAGAATTTTCCCAGCAGACTGCCTTCAGAGTTTATCTATGTTCTACACTGAATGTGAGTCCCCAAAATTTGTATCTTAAAACCCTTATACCCCTCCCATGTGAAGGTTTTAAGAGGTATGGGTTTTGGGGGGGTAATCAAGATTAGATGAGATCATGAGGGTGGAGCCTTCATGAATGGAATTAGTGCCCTATAAGAGTCACAAGACAATTTTCTCCTCTTTCTTCTCTCCACCAGATGAGGGTACCATGAGAAGGCACCATCTGCAAACTGAAAGAGAACTGGCACCAGAACCCAACCCTGCCAGTACCCTGACCTTGGACCTGCAGTCTACAGAACTGTGAGAAATCAATTTCCATTGTTTTAAGACAGCCAGTCCATGGTATTCTGTTAGAGCAGCACCAACACACTAAGACAGTCTGCAACATGGGCCCTTCCGGGTTCACCAGCAGACTGACCTCAGATGTGAACTGCCTTTGTTCCTGAATCTTCAACCCACCATCCTTCCCCATCATATTTTGAATTTGCCAAGCCTGCATAATTACATGAGCCAATTCCTTAAAGCAGAACTTTATCTATATGCATATGCTATTGGCTCTGTTTCCCTGGAGACCACGGACTAATATGCCAACTGAACTTTCTGATCACAAAAGAATTCCCACGTTTCATCCAACAAGTCAATCACTTATTCACTCATGCCAACCACGTTTGGTCTTAAGGACCACATTGCTCAAATTGAAATGTGCTCACGTATCACCCAGGGAGTTTGTAAAAGTGTAGATTCAAATGCGGCAAGTCTGGGGCAAGTCCTGAGATTCTGCATTTTGACCATTGTTCTAAGGTAATGCTGATATGCTGGTCCATGAACCATGCTTTGAGTAGCAAGACAGTAGGAACAAAAGCAAAAAGAAACTTGAGTGTGCCGAGAAATTTTCTTAGTCTACCACTAAGGCACGCTTTTTAAGGCACATTTTTAAAAAGAAAATAAAATCTGGTTTTCTGGTTCAATCCTCTGTCTTGGCAATGTTGCATCTTAAACACTGTAACCCGCCGTTCACCTTAGCCCAGAAAAGCTCTGTCACATTGTTCTCAACCCTACCCCTTTTCCCCTTAAAAAGAGACCAATATTTGGCAACACATAAGGAAAAAAACACAGTTAAACCCCAAAGAAAAAAAAATCCCACAGTCCTTGCATTTCAATTAGAATCAGTGGCTGTTGGAAATGGGCAAATTTAGAGCTGTAATACCAATGGAAACAGTGAATTCTCAATTGTGATCAAAGGCTTCATTTAGCAGGCTGAAAAGCAAGCATGAGCTTAATTGAACAAGAGAGAGATCGCCTCCAAAGCATCCAGGCATAATCAAACAGCCTTGAAAAATATAATGCATCAGATGGAGGGGAATTAGCCTTGGACTCCAAATGCCCTCGGCTGGCCTGTATATCCCCCACCATCAGCAAAGAGAGACCTCAGAGGTCACCGGGTCAGACTCCCCAGCCTATGTGAGAATTTACCTTACACCAAAGCTTTCAAAGTCTTTGCCTGTAATGCAGAATACATTTCCATCCAATCCAGTGTACACACACCACAGTAAAAGCTTCACCAAATAACACGATCACTTCTGCATGTGAAGTCCTCCAATACTTGCTCTTCTTTTTCATGTTTTAAATGCTGTCAAAAAGAATGGATTTCAAGACTCACTAAGGGGTCGTGACCCACAGATTGAAAAACACTACTCTAGGGTACGCCGGGTAAGCCGCCAACAAGCCTCTTCATCTCTATTGAATGCCCACCATCTTCCAAGCTCCGAGAACACGGCAGCAAACTCAGACAGGTGGAGAAGACAGGTGTTAAACCAATGATCATGCGAGTACATATTTAATACTACAAATTTTGGCAAATGCGGAAAAGGAGGCACAAAGCGCACCATGGGAGACCATAATGGGGGCACGTATTTGGGACCAGAAGGATGACCAAGATGGATCAGACACCCCCCCCAAGGAATTTTCAGCTGAGATGAAAGGATGAGTAGAGAGCGTTGAGGCAGAAGGGGCGTAATCACAGCAACCATCTCCCATGCTGGGGCGGGGCCAGGGGTGGGGGGCATGTGCATGGTTACCTGTGGCAACCTCAGGTGGTAATAAAAGTAAAACAGCACCTGCCCAGCCCAGCTTCATCAAGATTTCACCATCTGTCCAACGCTGGGCCAGGCACTTCGCAATACCACCAGATCTTAGTGGAATCCAACTGCCTGGGTCTGAATCCCAGCCCCACCCTTATAAACTATGTGATTTGAAGCAAGTTAGTTCAGTTTTCTCATTTGTAAAGAAGGGATTATTCATGGTGCCTGCCTTCTCATGTCACCGCTAGAATTAAGTGAGTTAACACAATGGAGGAGCTTAAGAAAATGCCTAGTGCATGGTAAGTGCAGAATAAATTGCTAAATAAAGAGATCCCTGAACCAGCTGATTCCCAAAAGTTATTTTTTTCCCTATTCTAATATTTTAAATCTAGCAGAACAGAGGGCTGAATTCCTCCACCCTGCAGGGCCCTACAGACAAAGGAGACAGGAGATGGGGGAGAAAAGGGAACAGGTCTGCCTCCCCGCCCCTAGCTGCCCTATCTGGGCCTGTAGTCACTGGCAGTCTCTCCTTGCTGACACATTTTCTAGTTCAACACCACTGATACAATTGATTTCTCCAGAGAACTATAATAATGGAATTACAGTATGTTTACTTGATGCAGAAAACCTCTGGCTAGATAGTAAATTAGGGGCCTCACAACGTTGAAAAATCTTCAAGCTTTCAAGAAGCCTAAACAGATCCAAAATGCCAGGTTCGAGTCACATCAATAATTAAAATTAAATTATTGTGCTGAACTGAAAGTCATCTCCAATATAACATTTTAAAAAATGGTTCTCCAAAGATAAACTCAACATTGGCTTCAGGGAGGCATCTATTATAAATCCACAGAATCAGAGACAGAAAAGCAAGCTGTTCCCGTTGTGCACATGCTGTGTCTAATTCCCTGTGATGGACAAGAACAGGGTGGCTTGGCTGGGCGTTCGAAACAACCACTGCTGGGAAGAAGTGATAAAAACAGGAGGCAGACCTCACATTTGCAGGGCTTGTTGTGGTTTACTGTGGACACCCATCATCTCCGTTGGTCCTCTCAGTATCCCTGCAAAGTAGTAGAGCAGGGACCTCCAGTCCCATGGCACAGATGAGGCTTACCGTAGCAAAATGACTAGAGTCAGGACACCTAGCCAGTGAGTGGCATAGATGGGATAAAAATTCAGGTTTCCTGGAATAGAGGAAAAATGGAAAAGAATGGAAAGAAGTAGGAAAAGGGGAAACAACCAGCCTTTGAAAATAGAAAAGGAATATAAAGTTTAAAAGCAAAAGGCACTTTTGTAATGACTCTGAGCTATTAAAATTATCTTGTTCTTATGCATTCTTAGATGTTATTATGCTGTTACTGATATAAAAATAGCTACCAGTAGCCAACAATTTACCATGGCTTAAGTATTGGTCTAAACAGTTTACATGAATGATGATGATCCCCATGTAATCCTCACAACAACCTTCCAAGTAGAAATTATCATTTCACAGTTGAGAAACTCAGATTCAGAGGGGTAGATAATTTGCAGAAGCTCACACAGCTAGTACGAAGTAAACAAACTTGATCTTAGTCCGATTGCCAAGCCCCACCTCTTAAGTACTTAACTATGCTGTCTCCATAGATACCCAGGAGACAAAAGGTTAGCATTAGTCAGACCAAACTATAGGAAATGAGGGACCTCCCTATCGATCAAAGATTAAACTAAATGCTACCCAATTCCTGTGTTTCCCCTGCAGATAGCTTTATTGGGCTAATGAAATTGTAACTTCTTTTTTTGTTGTTGTTTTTTGTTTTGGGGGGGGATTGTTTTTTTTTTTAATTTTTTATTTCTTTTCAGAGTAACAGTATTCCTTGTTTTTGTACCACACCTAGTGCTCCATGCAATCCGTGCCCTCTCTAATACCCACCACCTGGTTCCCCCAACCTCCCACCCCCCACCCCTTCAAACCCTCAGATTGTTTTTTCAGAGTCCATAGTCTCTCATGGTTCTGCTATTCATTTAACAAATGCTTATTAAGCACCCACTATGTATCAAGCAGTGTGCTTAACACTGGGAACATTGCAGTGAATAAATAAATAAAAATCCCTACCCTTATGAAATGCCCATTCGGTGCAAGAACAAAGGCAATAATAATAATAATACAAATATTATGTTAGCTGGTAGTAAATATGACAGAAAAAAAAGCCAAGCAGGAAAGGGGGAAAGGATGCAATTTTTAATTTTTTTAAATTTTTAAAAGGATGACCAGGGAGGGTCTCCCTGAAGAAGAAGCAATCTTTGAAGCAAGTGATGCAGTAAGCCACATAGATGCTAGGGAAAGAACATTCCAGAGACTGAGAACAGCAAGTGCAAAAGTCCTGAGGTGCAAAAAAACAAGAGAAGAGGTCACTAGAACAGAGAGTGGTAGGAGATGATGTCAGAGAACTCAGGGCCAGGTGACGTGTGGGACCTTGTCAGCCATCATTAGGACCTGGGCTTTCACAGAGAACGGAGCAGCTGTTGGGGGTTTAGCAGAGGAGCAATAAGATCTAAGATCCAAGTCACATTTTGGGATAACACTGGCTGCCACCTAGACAACAGGTTCAGTGGGCAAAGGTGGAAGCCAGAAGGCCTATTAGGATGTGAGGGGTATGGTGGCTTGTTATAAATAATTATTATGATGTCAGGGTGGCACTTTACTCCTTACCAATACCTTTCCATAAGTTACTTAATCTTCATTAAAAAAAATCCTAAGAGTAGATTGATTATATCCTATTAGATAAAGAAACTCAGGCTTTGGCTTACTTAAGTGGCTTGTTCAGTGCCTTGCTTTCAGTCCCTCAGCGACCGGTGGCACAACTGTATCTTAAATCCAAGATGTTGGCATTCCACACCCAGCGCCCAAATCCCCTCCCACACCGCTGCCTTGCCTCTCTGACTCCCGTGGCTTGTGATAATAGCTATCTGACCATCACAGCTGCTGGGCCGGACTGTAAGTGACACTGATATGCATCTGGTAACCCCAATTCCAGAAAACACAGAAAGCAGAATCCAACAAAAGAAAAAAGTCATGGAGATCTCTTGAAGGGAGCATAATGGGGAGGGCCAGAGAGTCTTCGGATGTAAATGCAGTGTTTATTCAGCACCTCTTTGTGCCCAGACAATATGAGATGCCATGTAGGGAAAAGGAAGAAATAAAATTCTCTGTTGTCAAGGAGATTGGGATGTGGTGGGTAGGAAAGACAGTGTGCCACTGAGAGATGAGCTATCAAACACAGACTGCACGTTCAGGGGTCAGGAAGGCTTGAGATTAGCCAAGTCTTCAGGGAAGGGAGCAGCTTGAGAAAGGAACCCTTCTGGATTCTTTCCAAAGGTAGTCCCCAAATTCCTCAATTTTCTGTATTTTTAGAGGTGTTTTTATAACCATCACAGGAGAGCCTTCCAACACTGCTGATAATCTGTTGGCCTGCCAAGCAGCTTTCATGGGTCCATTATTCCTTTCCTCCTTAGTTTGTCTTTTTGAGGGTCCAAAATATACATGCTTCCAGAAGTGGTATTTTCAACAGCAAGACCAAGAAAGAAACAAGCAAAACCAAGAAGAAACCAAGCCAAACAGGTCTCCTTAGAAGAAGACCAATGAGTGATCTTAAATGTCCAAGCTATGAAGATCTCCAGTGGCCTTCAAAGTGAGGGGCTGGTAAACTATGGCCCATGGGCTGGCCTTATGGTTTTGTAAATAAAATTTTATTAGTATACAACTATGCCCTTTGGTTGACAAGCTGTCCGTAGCGGCTTCATTCTGAAACAACAGAGTTGAGTGGTTGTGACAAAGACTACAGGGCCCACAAACCCCAGAATATTTACTCTCTGGACTTTGAATAAGCTGACTCTTGTTGTTTTCCAAAGCCCACATTCTAGAGGTGGGAAAACTGAGGTCCAGAGAGGTTCAGGAAACCGACCAAGGTTATTTGAGGAGTTAGTGTACCACCTAGTGAGGGACAGAGCTAGTCTCGTGAAGGCTGGCCACCCTTCAGTCATTTGGTTGTTCATCCAACAAATATCTCTTATCATGCTCACGCTCCAGGCCCTGGGTGAGGATGCCACCATGTGGAACATGTATGACACCCCCACCTGCAGGATTCCTATACTTGAGGGAATAGGGGAATCCAGGACATGAAGAAAGAAAAGAGGAAGAACGACAAAGTGTGCACCACGCTATGAAGGAAACTAGCAGAAGAGCAGGTCAGGGTGCAGCTTGCAGTCAGAGAGATTTTGGACAGAAAATGAAGAAAGGCTTTTCTGAGGAGAAGAAGTTTGAGCTTGGCCATGAAAGATGAGGCAATAAAGAGTAGATGGAAAAGCATTCATGTGGAGGGAACAGCAACTGCAAAATCTCTGAGGTGCCAACAGGGTTGGCAGGTGCAAGGAACTGCAGAAAGGTGCCTATGGCCAGAGCTCAGTGGGAAAAGAGAGTGGCATAGGGGCGGGGGACACAGAGGTGCTGGTGCAGGCAGGCTCATGGCGATGAGTGTGGGTGACCAACTCTTCCTTAAACATATTTCGCCAATAGTGACACATCACATCTTCTTGTTCATCAACCCCATAATGAAATCATCAGAGGCCCAGGAGGAAAAATGGGGTCCCTGCATTTGCATGCTACAGAAAGCCGTGCTAGGGTCATCACAGAATTCTTAACTATAATGTGTTCTACGCCAGAGCCCTCCTCGCCGGAGCCCACCACTGCTCTCACCACAGACCACTCCCAAAGACTGTGAGGGAAGGCCTCACCCTCTGTAGCCCATAAGTAGCTCACCATCCTAGTCTGGAGAGGCAGACGGTGTCGTAGTTAATCATCTGGAACCTTCCACATCTGGGTTTGAATCCTGGCTCTTCTGGCAGGACCTCACACAAGTAGCTTACATGCTTCTGGGCCTCCAGGAAGGGGGTGGTGGTGGTGGTAATAATAGCTATCTCCCTGGGTTGGTGGGAGAATTAGAGAAGACAAGATGGGCCTTCGCCTTTGCACAGTACCTGACATGTGCTCAATAATTTGATAAATTATAATTATTAGTAGTGGGATACATAAAGGCAAAGCTTGCCACTGGGTCTCAGTCTTATGGGCCAAAGACAGAGAAAGGTCTCACGGCCATCAAATTGTCAAATATACAAGGAGAGAAACTGAGGTGCAAAGAAGTCAAGCGACCTGGACACGGTCCCACAGCGGTTAGAAGTCTGTCACACTTCCGTAGCCCTCAGTGCCCACCCAAGTGTTCACTACATCTCACAGACATGGCGGCCTCAGCTACACTTTGACCACAGGCAAATGCCAGTGCCCTTTGAAAATAGAGGAGTGGGGAGGGGGTGAAAGGGGTTCTTGGAGCTTCCCCAAGGAATTCATTTCAAAAGAGTCCAGATAAAGTACCAGCCCCATAGCATCCATACAAAGCTGGATTGCTCCTGCTCTCTCTAGCCTTGAGGAACTCACAGGTTTGTAGGAAAGATGGTCACTGCCAACAGTTATAATCTCAGGGGATACAAGCTTTACCAGAGGCACAGACAGAAGAGAGAATGATTTATTGGGCCCAGGGTGTCAGGGAAGGCACCTGAGCCAACTCTTGCAAAGCATTGAGGACACCAGGAGGAGTTTAGTTTCATGGAGCAGAGAGGGCAAGAGATCAGTGCTCAGGCTGGAATGATCCGGGAAAACAGCTGATGGAGGGCCCCAGAAACCTGAGCCAAGGAGCTAGGAGGTGATGGGTCAAGGGGGAAATGCGGCAGCAGATCATCCAGCTCACAGTGGCACTCGGCGAGATCACTCTGACCAAGGCAAGAAGGATTTGAGGCGGCAGGGCCAGAAACAGAACAGCCCAGAGCCTCCACTGTAAGTGCAAACCTAAGCCAGGACGATCATGAAGAGCAGGAAAGGAGATGCATTCTCGAACCACTGGGGAGAAGAATCAGCAACATGTGATGACAGATGGAATTTGGGGACAAGGGAGGGAGAGAAGGGACATGGGCTGGGCTGGGCCTGCCTTTCACCGAGATGGGGACTCCAGAGAGGACACACGTGGGGAGGGAGGGGAAAGGAGGTCAGGACACAGCAAGAACAAAAGCCCAACAGTTTCCAGCCACATTGTTTTGCTTTTCACGCAGCGAGCGTGTCTTGTCACACCTCTGTGGCATAAACCAGATGAAATCAGAGCCACTCCAGGCAGACGGGAAGAAGGAACAGAGTACCCAGCTCCCCACTGCTCCCAAGAGAACCAAGAACCCTTCAGCCCTACAGGTCTGACCGAGCAACGTGGCAGCTGCACCGGGAGACCAGCAGAATACAGTTGGAAGAATCAGTGCTGCAGCCTGCCAGCCTGGGGACGGGGAGCCCACCAGGCAAGGTCCTGCGGCAAAGGCCCCCAGCAACGGCAGCAAATCAAAACTGGACCCAGGACCAACAATATGCGGTTGGGTTGCGTGCCTATACCGCCCCTCAAAATTATGCAGGCGGGAGGTTCAGGTCTGCAGTAGGGGAGTGGCAGCACCCAGGTTGGGGTCTCTGGCTCTCGGGAGGCTGCTCTGTTCCTGGGCAGAGCAGTGCAGGCACTTCTCTTCCACTCTCCGGTGCCCGGCTTGCTGAGGGCAGCCTCCCCAGACCCCACACAGCCGGCCCTCCACCAGCAGGGCAGGGAGCCAGGCTGCGGTACCACCACCACTGCACCGGGCCGCCTTCCTATTTTCCTGGGGCCTGATTATGGTAAGCCGCCTCTGAGGCCCCACCGGGCTGCGCCCCGCGTTATCTCCTGCGCACAGTCGCCGCCTTGTTAAAAGGCAATCAGAGGAGCTGACTTTAATAAATGTTAACACCCTCCGTGTGAAGTCTGGCAATTAAAACTCCTCCCCAGGACCTCTGAAATAGGCTTGTGGAAAATCCCCTGTCTTAATAAGCTCCTGTCATCAGAGGACACCAAAAGAAAGGAGGGATAAAATGGAGGCATTTAAAAGTTGCAAGAAGGAGGGAAGCAGCCAGAAAGGCTCTTCTTTCCCAGCAGGTCTGGGACGGGTTCTGAGAATATGCATGTCCAGCACGTTCCCAGAGGACATGGAGGCTGCTGGTCCAGGGACCAGTCTGAGAGTCACAGATCTAGCCCAACAGTGTCACGTCACAGAGGGGAAAAAACAGACAGAGACCAGCACTGGCCCAAGGTCTCACGCCCACCGGGTGTGGCCCTAGCCCAAGGACATCAGCGTAATCTCCTCGAGAGGGAGCCTCAACTGTGCTTTAAATGCTTTTCCCCCATAGATGCATCATGTTTATTCCTCACAGTCAGCACCATCGTCATCGTTATCCTGAAACGAGAGATTTGGAAGTCAAGGAAAACACAGCTGGCAGTCGGCATGCTGAGGAATGGACAGCCTCCTCACTATGCATGAAACCAAGCTGGAAAGGAGCCCCCTAAGAGAGTTCTTTGATATCTCTGAATGACAAGATTCCCTTTGCTTCTTCTTCCTTTAAGTCAGATTAAAGATGAAGATTTTCAGGGCCCTAAGGTGTCATCTAGTCAAACCTTTTCCCTGAGGCCCAGAGAGGGCAGGAAGTTGTCCCAAGGTCACACCGCATGGAGAGTGGCAGACTGGTTCCCCTATTCTCAGGCCGCTACTTCTTCATTCCCTGGGTCCTCCGGGGAGCCTCACTCCTCAGAACGTTCTAGCCTAAGCAACATTCCAAAAGTCAGCCTCTCCAGAGTGAGGGAGGGAGGCCCTGGCTGCCCACATCAGCGCAGGCATCACGCTCGCTCCCCAAGGCTGTAGGGCTGCATTCTCCCTGAACGGCACGCAGCTCTCCCCCTCTGCCCCACAGGAGCACCCCTGCTGAACCACGCTTGGCCCTCCCACCTCTTGGTTGTCCCAGTCGGATTCTTAGGGTTGCTGTTATTCCTTCTACCTGGAACTTAGAAGTAAAAAACTCTCCACTCTAAAAACCTGGGATTCTGGGAACAGAAGGCAGTGCCATGGAGTCATTAAGAACATGGGCTCGTGTTTGTGTTTCCTGGAGCTGCTGTAACAATGTACCATGAATGGGGGAGGGGGGGAGCAACGGGTAAACAACAACAGTTCTCGGTATCCCGGGCCTGGAAGCCAGAATCTCAAATCAAGGTGCTACCAGACTTGGTTCTCTCTCGGAACTGTGAGGGAGACTCTGTCACAGGCCTGCTCTTGTAGCTTCTGGCGGCTTGCTGGCCATCTTCAATGTTCCTTGGCTTGTAGAAGCATCACCCCAGTCTCTGCCTTTCTCTTCCCATGCTGTCCTCCCGGCATGCACGTCTGTGTCCAGATTTCCCTTTTACGAAGACATTCATCATACTGGATCACAGGCCTCTCTCTATCCAGTACAACTTCGTTTTAATTCAAAGAATGACATCAGCGATGACCCTGTCTGCAGGTAAGGTCATATTCTAAGACACCGTGGCTACGACTTAAATGTACGTTGGGGGGACACCATTCAATCCCTAATGGCCTGGCTCACACACATGGTTTGTCTCACTGTTCTCTCACCTGCCAGCTAGGAGACCCAGATCAAGTCGGAACACTTGGAACCTCACTTTCCCCAGCACAGAGGATTGATTAAGGAACACACAGATGGTCACAAAACAGCAGTCACGGGGCGCCTGGGTGGCTCAGTGGGTTAAGCCTCTGCCTTCGGCTCAGGTCATGATCTCAGGACCCTGGGAATGAGCCCCACATCGGGCCCTCTGCTCAGTAGGAAACCTGCTTCCCCTTCTCTCTCTGCCTCCTTATGATCTATCTCTCTCTGTGTGTCAAATAAATAAATAAAATCTTAAAAAGCAACAACAACAACAACAACAACAACAAAAAACAGCAGTCACTATCCCAAACTGGCAAATTGGGGTGGGAAGGGAGGGGAGGGGTGCGAGCCCGGCCAGAGCGCCAGCTCCACTGCCTGCTATTTCTGTGGCTGTGGGGGTTTTAACCTAGCTGAGTGTGTGTGTGTGTGTGTGTGTGTGTGTGTGTGTGTGTTATCAAATTTGCTCCTTTTTTATTTTATTTTTTCAGTGTTCCAAGATTAACCTAGCATTAACAACAGATTTCACTTGTTCTCATTGCAAAAATGGGGTCATGGTGATATGAATTCCACAGAGGACAACAGGAGACATTTCCTGAGAAAAGCATTTTGCATACGATCAGGTGGGGCACCTGGTCCTGGTGGCGGCTTCGGACAGTGCTGTAGGAGCGACATGGTGAAGAGTGAGTCTGCACCACCAGGAGGGCCAAGCCACCTGCGCGCAATGATGAAGGACAAATGTGCAACTGCCGGTCAGCAGCCCCTGAGGCTTGCAAGCAGCAGGAAGCCAACCGCTCCGTGGGCTCTGGGCCCAGGAACTCTGGCAGAGACATGCTCTGGCAGAGGTGAATTCACCCAGATCCTGAGGGCTACAGGTGGGGCCCCAATGGTCACTGCCTCTGAGGCTGTGGAAAGAGGAGTGAGCAG
This sequence comes from Enhydra lutris kenyoni, assembly GCF_002288905.1. Lineage (NCBI taxonomy): Eukaryota > Metazoa > Chordata > Mammalia > Carnivora > Mustelidae > Enhydra > Enhydra lutris. Next base: position 33,547,434 of record NW_019154089.1, on the reverse strand, counting down.
CTGGGGCTCAGCCCAACTCACTCCACCTCCCTGCCTGCCACAGAGCTCAGCAGCCTCGGGCTGGCCTATCAGCCCGTGAAGGGAAAAGAGGGGCTGGGGAGAGGTCGAGAGGCAAACAGACCCAGGTTAGAATCCTGCCATTGCCATTGCTGACTATGTGACCTTGGAAGATTTTCCTCCCTCTCCGAGCCTCTGCTTCTCCGCTGTAAAATATGGACGACTACAGTACCTGCCTCATTCACGGAGTGTTAAGGCATGCAGAAAGTACATTTTTTTGTTGTTTGTTTCAAATTTTTATTTATATTCTAACTAGCTAACATACAGTGCCATATTGGTTTCTGGAGTAGAACTCAGTGATTCATTACTTACATACACACCCAATGCCCATCACAACAAGTACCCTCCTTAGTACCCATCACCCATCTTGCCCATCCCCCATCTCGCCCATCCCCCACCCACATCCCTCCATCTTTAAAGGTCTCTTGTGATCTGATTCCCTCTTTTTTCCTTCCCATATGCTGATCTGTTTTGTTTCTTAAATTCCACATAAGCGAAATCATAGGGTATTTGTCTTTCTCCGACTGATTTACTTGACTTCCAGCCTAGTTCCATCCATGTGATTGCAAATGGCAAGTGGTCATTCTTTTTGACAGCTGAGTAATATTCCTGTGTGTGTGTGTGTGTGTGTGTGTGTGTGTGTCTACACACCACATCTTCTTTATCCATTCATCTGTTGAAAGACTCTTTGCATAGTTTGGCTGTTGTAGATAATGCTGCTGTAAACATTAGGTTGCATGTACCCCTTTGAATTTCTGTGTCATTTGGGTAAATGCCTAGTGGTGCAATTGCTGGGTGGTAAGATAGTTCTGTTTTTAACACTCTCTCTAAGGAAACTCCATACTGTCTTCCAGAACGAAAGTACTTTTTAAATTTTTTTTTATTTTTTTTAAAGATTTTATTTATTTATTTGACAGATAGAGATCACATGTAGGCAGAGAGGCAGGCAGAGAGAGACGGAGAAGCAGGCTCCCTGCTGAGCAGAGAACCCGACGCAGGACTCAATCCCAGGACCCTGGGATCATGACCCGAGCCAAAGGCAGAGGCCTTAACCCACTGAGCCACCCAGGCGCCCTGAAAGTACTTTTTTTTAAAGAAATGAAAAGAGAAAGGGGTGCCTGGGTGGCTCAGTCAGTTAAGCATCTACCTTCGGCTGAGGTCATGATCTCAGGGTCCTGGGTTTGAGCTCCACATCGGGTTCCCTGCTCAGCGGGGAGTCTGCTTCTCCCTCTGCCCTTTCCCCCCTGCTCCTGTTCTCTCTCTTTCTCTCTCAAATAAATAAATAAAACCTTAAAAAAAAAAAAAAAGAAATGAAAAGAGAAAGAAAAGAAAAATTTCCAAAAGTAGAAAGAGCTCTGGTCCAAGAATTAGGACTCTGCTACCAACTTCCTATGTGATTTTGGACAAGTCACCCAAACCCTCTGGGCCTCGATCTTCTGTAAAGTGGAAGGGTGTGCCTGAATGGCTTTACAGGTCAGACATCACATCTGTCATGGGAGACTGACTTGGTCATGGGAGAAGCGTGTCAGAGCCCCAGAGGAGGGAGGACCCCAAGAAGGCAAAGGCAGTGGGGGGTGGGAGGTGGGGGAGGAGCAATTCTAAGGGTCAGGGATAGCCAGGTTCCACCTACCACTCCCCTGGCCATGGAGCTCATGGATGTAGGGCCTTTCCCCTGTCTCCCCCACCTGCTTCATCTTAGTCCACTCTGCTCCCCAGAATGACCTCTTTCTGCTCCTCAGACACCTAAGGCAGTCCCCACCTCACAGACTTTGCACATACAGCTGCTCTGTCTGCACACGTGCTATGTGTACATATGTGCACTTATACACACATACCACTCTCTCTGCCTTTGGCAGTCCCACTCCCTGTGGGAAAAAGCTGCCAACAGCTGACTGCAGGGAAAGCCCCCAGAAGACAGTCAGCCCCTGCCCTCGTTCCAACATTGCCACACCAAGGAAACTGTCACTGACAGGGGCTGACAGTGGATGGGGGTAGCTATGGGGAGGCAGAGAAGGATGCCACAGCTTCCTGGAGGGCCAATCCCAGCCATGTGGGAATAAACCCTGTATCACCCAGAATGAGACAAATGTGGTGCCAGGGCTGGGGTAGGACCTCAAGCTTTGGAAAACCCATTAGGAACCTGGGCTTCAGAGAAAGTCAGGTGAGAGTTCAAGTCCAAACCCAGCTACTAACTTAGAGTTTAGAGCTGGGGCTCTGGGGTCAGATGCAACAAACATTCACTGAGAGCCTCATGTAAACTGGGCGGTCTTTCAGACTCTCGGGACCCAGCAGGGAAAAATCAACAGGCCCGGGATTACTGCCTTCCTGAAACTGACCTTCTAGCAAGAGATGATAGACAATAAATATAATAAGAATATGGCATGTTTCAAAATTGAAACAGTGATTGGGGAAAAGAAGCAGAGCAGCCTAAGGGAAAGCTAAGAACATGAGGCTGGCCAGGGGAGGCCTCACAAAACAGGAGGACTTGAAAGAAGCTTTGAGGGAGGTGATGAAGTCATCCAAAGAAGAATCTGGGTCACAGGGAAGAGCAGATGAAAGATCTAAGGGGTGGCCCAAGTTGAAATCCTGGCATCGCCACCTACCAGCTATGTGGCCTTAGGAAGTTACTGAATCTTTCTGAGCCAAGCTTTTCTCATCTACCAAGAGGGGATAATGCCAGGACCCACACCAAAGGGCTGTTAAAAATTAAAAGTAAACAAGGGCCAGAATGGTAGGATCTCAGTGAACTCCATCTCTCTCTAAACAATGAAAAGGTGGGTTAAACAATTAAAATCAACCAGAAGTTTAGAACTTGGCAATTAACCAAAGTCTCAGCCTCAAAACTATCTGAAAATCATCTATCCAAGAGAACTTGGCAATTAACCAAAGCCAAAGCCTCAAAACTATCTGAAAATCATCTATCCAAAAGAGACAACTGACCATTAGCAAGAGAGCAGAGCCTGTGACATTTTAACTATCCGCAACCCCTCCTTCCCCAGACCAGTGTCCAGGTAGCCAAGAGCCAGGAGCATGGCGGACAACAAAAAATCTACGTTGGGGGCTCTATTAGAAACACAACATATCAAAATGTATAGCGTGCAGCAAAAGCAGTGGTTAGCAGGAAATGCAAAGATGTAAATGCCTATGTTGAAAAAGAAGATACAAAATCCATGCCCTAAATGTCTACCTTAAGTAGAAAAAGAGCAAACCAAACCCAAAGCAAGTGGAAAGATGGAAAACATAAAGATCAGAGCTGAAATAAACCAAATAGAGAATTGAAAAACAAGGTAAAATTAATGGAACCAAAGTTGGCTCTTGGAAAGTATCAACAAAGTTGGCAAATCTTTGGATAGACTGGCTAAGAAGAAAAAGAGAAGAGACTCAAATTACTTAAATCAAGAATGAAAGCGATGATATTACTACCAACTTCACGGAAATAAGGAAATACTCTGAAACTATGTGCCAACAAATTAGGTAACTTTAATGCAATGGACAAATTCCTAGAAAGATAAAAATTGTTTAAACTGACCAAAAAGACAGATAATCTGAATAGAACCATAATAAGCAAACAGATTGAATTAGTTTTTGAACTTTCAACAACAACAACAAAGCCAAGATACAGGGGCACATGGGTGGCTCAGTCTGACTCTTGGTTTTGACTCAGGTCATGATCTCAAGGTCATGAAATAGAGCCTCATGTCGGCTCCATGCTCAGCAAAGAGTATGCTTCTCTCCTTCGCTCTCTGCCCTTCCCCTGACTCATCTCTCTCTAAATTTAAAAAAAAAATTTTTTTAATTTAAAATAAAATTTATAAAAAGCCAGGACACAGATAGCTTGACTGGTGAATTCTAAAAAACAATTAAAGAATTAATTAATACCAATTCTGCACAATTTTCCAAAAACAGAAGAGGAAAGCATACCTCCTAACTCATTTTACAAGGCCCCCGAGGTCAAATCAGGCAAAGACATCATAAGAAAACTAGAGGCTGGAATCCCTTACAAATGTAGATGTTAAAATCCTCAGCAAAATACCAGCAAACTGAATCCAGTGGCATATAAAAAGTAGTATTCACCGTAACCAAGTGGGATTTATCTCCAGAATAATCCAAGGTTAGTTTAGCATCTGAAAGTCAGTCAATGTAACACAACATATAAATAGAATAAAGGCTCAACATTACTCATCATCAGGGAAATGCAAATCAAAACCACTGTGAGATGTCACCCTACACCGGTTTGGATGGCTCTTACTAAAAAAAAAGTTAACAAACATTGGTGAGGATGTAGAGAAATTGGAACCCTTGTGCACTGCTGGCAGGAAGGTAAAATGTGGTAACCACTCTAGAAAAGAGTAGGGATTTTTCTCAAAAAATTTAAAAACAGAACTACCATACAATCCAGCAATCCCACTTCTGGGTATATATATCCAAAAGAAATGGAAACAGGATCTCAAAAGGTCCCTGCATGCCCTCGTTCAGTGCCCCAGTACCCACTATAACCACCACATGACAGCCACCTCAGTGTCCCTCAACACAGGAATACATAAAAAGGAATGGTGTACACACAACAGAGCATTATTCAGCCATGAGAAATAAGGAAATCTTACTATTTACAACAGCACAGAGAGACCTCGATGGTATTATGCTAAGTGAAAGAAATCAGGGAAAGACAAATACTGTATCATATCACTTGTAAGTCGGATCTTAAAAAGCTGAAACAGAAAAGAATGATGGATATCAGGGGCTGGGTAGGGGGGTCGAACTGGGGAGACAGGCCAACGTACACAAACTTGCAGTTGAAGAGGAGTCCGCTCTGAGGATCCAATGTAGAGCATAGTGACAATACTTAATATTGTATTATATACTTCAAAGTTGCTAGGAGACTAGATCTTAAAAGTCTACCATGAAAAGGAAATAATTATGTGACATGATAGAGGTATTAGCTGAAGCTACTGGGATAATCATATTGTCATATATAAATATATCAAACCAACACCTTAAACTTACACAATATTTTATGTCAATTGTATCTCCATTAAAAAAAAGAAGAAAACACCTGATGCAACATATTTCCCCCATATTTCTAATACACTCAGTTCTGGAAGTGCCTGCAGAAGGGCTGAAAAATCACAAGGACAATGGACACTGTTTAAATCAGAGCAGGGCTTGTCCCGGTTCTGTCACTAACCAGCCCTGGAGCCTTGGGAAAGTCACCTCTGAGTTCTAAAGCACCCTCCAACCGCAATGTTCAAAGACTAAGTAGAACTATAAATCAGATCATGTCATCCAGCTGGTTGCTCTGGCCTTTAGGTCCTCAATTATTTGGCTTCTACCTCTCTAGCCTCATCTTGACCACTGTCCTCTGTGACTTTCTGCTGTTCCTTCAATACACCAAGCCAGTTCCTCCCTCACAGTCTGCATTCACAGCTCTCTCTGCCTGGAGGATGGGCCCCCACCCCTTACCACAACTGGCCCCCTCTCATAATCTAGGTCTCCCCCCTCAATCACCTTCTCAGAACTCACCCCCCACTCACCCAAACAAAACATAACCCCATAGTATTCTTGCCACTTACCAGTCTCTGAAATCCATTTTTTTTTTGGCTTCCTACCAAACTTCTCTACTAAAACACAGATTCAATGAGAGCATGGACGTTCTTATACAGTGCCTGACACTCATAGATTTTCAGTAATTATTTGGTGAGGGAATGAATGTTCTTAACTGAGCAGGAACCATAATCACTAAGGAAGAACACTTTTGTCTAAGGAATGTATTGACATTAAGCAGGAAGCTGAATCCTGAGGTCACAGGCTGGGTAAGATTTGATCAGGAAGAAGGTGGGAAGGTCACCCTGGCATCCAGGTCTCAGGAAGTAGCAGAAATCATGTTGCTACAAGGGCAAAGAGATGGTAAGGTCCAATCCCAGACTCTGTCCCTTATCCCCGCAACACACACTCCAACACACTCATGTTTGCTCCAAACTCTGCCTCCCCCCAAAAAACAGCTTAGCTGCTGAGCTCCCCAAATCACACCATAAGATCCTAGACAGGGGGAAAGATCATTCTTTATAATTACTGAGCAGGAGCTTCCAGACGGCACCCTGCTGAGAGCAGGGAAGCAAGACGGATCCAGACAGACGGCTTATTAAATTAGCCACTGCATCAACTCAATGAGCACTTCCAAATGGCTTTATTTCTTTTCTCTAGTTTTTTTTTCTACCCATGGGTTCTTCACATTTGCTTTCTTCTCTCCACTGTTTAGGATTCCCCTAGGTGTTCAGATCACTGCTTTCCTCCTGCCAGCTGCTATCTTTTATTATTTACCTCCCTAAACTGTCCATATACTTTGGGGGGTGGGGGGAGGTACAGCAAGAGTCATGTAGCAGACTGGACCCAGCTTTTGAGGTCAGAAGACCCACATTAAGTCTTGGTTCTTTTGTGTGGTCCTGGGCAAGCTATGAATGTCTCTGAGCTGTGCTTTCCTCGTGGGCAGGGTAGGGGGGATGGCAAACCACCTTGCCACCCAGGATGGGGCACAGCTTGGAGGGAAGGACATAATTCAGCCTGTTTTCCAAACTGCCAAAAAGGGAAACAATCGCAAGCTGTCTGGACCGAGTCAGCCCTTCATCTGGGACACGAAATGATCTGAACAAGTGCTAGAACAAGTTCCTCTGCCTCCAGAGGGCTCTGGAGAAATGCTCTCTAGAAGACCTCTTCATTTTGATTAATGGGCGTCCACTTTGTAAACAGATTGGTGAAAGAATGCGCTGGTCTACCTACCAGTCCTTCCCACCTCTGTATGAGTCTGGTTAAAGGTATCATTTTCCTAGATGAGCCCCACCTGGAAGAGGGAATGACCCTTCTGTTAGAGCAGGTAGAAAGAAAAGGAAGGAAAAGCAGGTAGGAAGGAAAGGTTAGAACCTGGGAAAACTACCAAAGGGAATTTGGGAGGAGGGGCAGAGAGCACCCCTTGGAAACTATTTGTGTGACCTTAGAGTAAACTTAAATTCTCCAGTCCTGGGTTCCTCATCTATAAAATGAGGGTAACAGTATTCACCTCAGTGAATTATCATTAGAATTCAATGAGGTAAAGTGTAGAGCACTTACTATGAGCCTAGCACAGAAAAACACAATGAAACTTAGCTAATGCAACCATTACTTATTTTTTCCCCGACCCCAACCACCAGCTGCCAATAATCAGCACAGGGCCTTCCTAACCTTGTCTGGAAACATTTCCATCTTTCAAAGCTTCTTTTATATCATTCATCTATTGCTGTTTAACAAACCAATCCAAAACTTAGTGGTCTAAAGCAACAATAGTTATTAATTTTGTTCATGAATCCATAATTTCTTTTTTTTTAAGATTTTATTTATTTATTTGACAGAGAGAGATCACAAGTAGACAGAGAGGCAGGCAGAGAGAGAGAGAGAGAGGGAAGCAGGCTCCCTGCTGAGCAGAGAGTCCGACGCGGGACTCGATCCCAGGACCCTGAGATCATGACCTGAGCCAAAGGCAGCGGCTTAACCCACTGAGCCACCCAGGCGCCCGATGAATCCATAATTTCAACAGGACCCAGGGGAACGGCTCACCCTACTTCATGGGACAGCAGCTGGAACAGCTCCGGTGGGGACTTAAGGACTTAATTTCAAGATGATTCATTCCCATGAGAACACGAATGCCGGCCTATGGCAGGGAGCTCAGCCAGGGCTGTGGGGCTCCGTTTGTCTCGGTGAGATGAATCGGCATCCTGGCAGCATGGTGACCAGGTCACAAGAATGAGGATCCCGAGAGACACAATGGCATGGCATTTTTATCACTGAGCCACAGAGATCACATAGCATCACGACCTCTGTGGTTGGTCCAGGCAGTCAAAGACCCACTCAGGTTCAAGGTGAGGGGATATGGACTCTACCTCCTGACATGAGATTATTAAGATTCAGAAAATCGTATGGGATAGAAAGATCACTGCAGCTTTCTTTGAAAAATACAATCTACAACAGATGAGTGGATAAAGAAGACGTGGTCCATATACACAATGGCATACTACTCAGCCATCAGAAAGGACGAATACCCAACTTTTCCATCAACTTGGATGGGACTAGAGGAGCTTATGCTAAGTGAAATAAGTCAAACAAAGAAAGTCAATTATTATATGGTTTCACTTATTTGTGGAACATAAGGAATAACATGGAGGACATTAGGAGAAGGGGAAAATGAAGGGGGAGAAATCAGAGTGGGAGAGACAAATCATCAGAGATGATGGACTCCAGGAAACAAACTGAGGGTTTTAGAAGGGAGGAGGTGGATTAGCCTGGCGATGGGTATGAGGAGGGCACGGATTGCATGGAGCACTGGGTGTTACACACAAACAATGAATCATGGAACACTACATCAAAAACTAATGATGTACTGTATGATGACTAACACAACACAATAAAAAAAAAATCTTTAAAAAATAAAAATAAAACAAAATGCAAGGTTGTTACCACCAAAAAAAAAAAAAAAAAAAAAAAATACAATCTACAACACCTCCCAGGGGCCACTTCTCCAGAGTCTTCCCTCATTCTCCACCTCAACCCGACATATCCTCTCCCTTAATGTCCAGTGTTCTTGCGGCATTCCCATTACCCTGAACTCTCACCACCATCCTTGTTTGTTTGTTTGTTTTAAGATTTTATTTATTCATTTGACAGACAGGGATCACAAGTAGGCAGAGAGGCAAGCAGAGAGAGAAAGGGAAGCAGGCTCCCCGCTGAGCAGAGAGTCCAGTGCAGGGCTCCATCCCAGGACCCTAGGATCATGACCTGAGCCCAAGGCAGAGGCTATAACCCACTGAGCCACCCATGCACCCCCATCCTTGTTTTCTTAATATGGAAAATAAATGGTACAGAGATGGCGGTACAAAGGAGAATTTTGATGCCTCACAGTTTGGCCTTGCTGTTACTACTGGACACCAAACAATTCTGAAATATAACCTCATTCATTTGGAACCTCTTGAACCCTCAATTTCTTCATCTATAAAACATAGTAATAATAATTCCACCTCAATGAACTTTCTGAGATTAAACTAGTCAAACTTCATGAGGCACTTACATATGAGTAAGCCTGGCTTCTAATAGACACATCGGCTATTATTCGGATGCCACGAAGTTGGAATTTGCCACAGTTCATACAGAAAGGAGATTCATCTTAACCTAAAAACACCCTTGTTTTATAACCAGTGAAAGAGACTATCAAAGGGTGGAGTAGAAAAGGAAAGATATTTTAAATATTTACAGTGCAACAGTCTTAAGCCTTTCACATGGAGGTGATGGGGTTTGTATGGCACCTTCAAAGTGGAATCAGTCTGGGAGGGATGTGGGGCCAGGGTTCCCACAGATGGCAGAGGAGGCATGAGGGAGTCTAGAGAAATGGGCCAGTCTGAAGGGCACGGAGGAGGATCCTCGCAGGGCAGGGAGAGCTCTGCTAAGCCCAGCAGGACCGCACAGGGAGACAGATGACGTTCCAGCCATCTCTAGCTCTTAAAGTCTCTACTCCATTAGCAGAGGTTCCTTTGATTACCAGGAACGAAGTCTGAGTTTCGCTTTCTTAAATCACGGCAGGAACAGAGTGGAAAGATACGGGAATATCAAGAAGGGCAGGAGGCAGTCTGGCTCCAGGGGCCTGGGCAACAGGGAGGGGGGGTGAGGGCTTCTTACCTGAGTGCTGCCATTATGGGAACTCGGCTCCAGGGACCGGCACTTCAGAGGTCTTCCCTTGCAAACTTTGGATGCTCAGTGCTCTGCCCCTGGATTAATCAACTCCAGCCAGGGGAATGGGTCCCACGGTCTGTAAGTGGCTGCTGTTGGCTCCTCTACGTGAAGGTGCAGCTGTGTCAAGTTCAGAGTTAATCACCTATCTATCGATTCAATTCCCCCTGGGGCCCCACCTGACCTCAGCTGAGACCTGACCCACAAAGTCTTGTGAAGGCCAAGCCTTAGCAGCTTTAGCATTTGAATAGAAAACGAAGACGCCAAAAGCTGCATGAACAAGCGCAGCTACAGAAAGGCCCTCACCAGCTTCTTCCTCCCCTCCATTGTCACAAAAACCACTCTGCACTGGTGGGGGGGAGAGGAATTCACCCACCAAAATACGTTTTTTATTCATCTATCAAAGATGTGTGTTTGGTGCTGCAGATAATAGAATAGACACGGTTTCATGTCAGACAATAAAATTGGTGGTTAAGGCCCCAACTGGAAATGACAAAGACTAGGTTCAAATTTTTTTTTTTACCTCTTCTGTACTGTGTCACTTCGGTCCTGCTTCCTCAAGCTGCAGTGAAATTCGGCTAAGAATTGGGCCCACCTTATAGGTAATGACAGGTAATTGCAAGGCTCACACAAAAGCCCTCTTACATAGAGCCCCCACAAAGTGCCTTATGCCCAGCGAACCCTCTGTCTACATGACTATGACGCTTACTACAACAAAAAAGGACTCCCTTGTCACTTTTACCTGCCAGTGCCAGTGTCCCGTGTGATCCAGGACCGTAAACATCAGAATCATCTGGGAAAACCTGCTCACAATGCTGCTCCTAGCCTTACCGCCCCCCCCAGATCATCTGATTCAGAAGATCAAGAGAAAGGTCTGAAATCTACATTTTGAGCTGGTCCTTATAATCTAGGTGATTTTGATGCACAATTAGTATAACCAGTGCTTTATACTAGAAAATGTTCTTTCTTTGAGGCAAGGAAATTGGCAACTATGAAAAGAAAATGATTCAACTTGGGCTCTCACGGTGAGAGTTATTGGGCATATTAGTCTTACAGTGCGCCAAGCAGATTACCACTAACTTAGTGGCTTCGAACAACACAAATGTATTCTCTCACAGTTTCCGTAGGTGAAATGTCGGGGCACATCATGCCTGAGCTCTGCGCTCATGTTTCACTGGACTGAGACTGACGAGTTGGCTGGGCTGCCATCCTTTCCACAACTCTGGCTCCCCTTTCAGGCTCACATGGTTGTAGGGGGGAAAAAAGCAGTTTCTTGCAGCTTAGGACAAAGGTCCTCATTTCTTGCTGCTGTTGGCCAGGGGTCACTCTCCCCTCCTGGAGGCAGTCAGTCCCCTGTCCCCACCATGTGGCCCCCTCCAACTCTGAAGCCAGTGATGGGAGCTTCTTCACATTCAATCTTCTTCATGCTTTGAGTATCTTACTCCATCTCTGACTTCTAGCCCTCGATTCAAAGGACTTGTGTGGTTAATGAGGCCCATTTTTTTGATTAGCTCGAAGTCAACTGATAAGTAACCTTAACCACATCTGCAAAGTCCCTTTGCAAGATTACAATGCATAATCATGAATGGGATAGGCAGTCACAGTCACAGATCATCCACACTCAAGACACAAGTGCAGTGTTAAAGGGGGTCATTTTAGCATTCTTCCTCCCACACTGGGAGCATAGTCCAAGACTCTGATAAAACACAACTTCATAGTCATGCTGAAGTCACCAACCCTTCAGATTACAGCAATAGTTTCCTAACTCCTCTCCCTAAACCAGGTGTGTCCCTCCAAACCAAATAATGTAAGAAAAGCTCATCAATGTAAGATGTGTTTATAACTGTGAATTCCAGGTCTTCTAAGCATGTAGGCTGTAGATTCCTTGAACAGACACTTCTGTTGGCGAATCTGTGTGAAAAAATCGGCGGTCCACTTTTACTCGCCAAAGCGAGCCTGAGTGCAGCAAACACACCTAAGCTGGATCTTACACCGACCATCCCAGCCAAGCACTTGCAAAGTCAAGCCCTCAAACAGAATCAGTAGGAGAGATGAAGGAACTCAACCCACTTCACCCTGGCCCTCTATGTACATTATGCCATTTAAGAATCAAAGCAACTGGGGTGCCTGGGTGGCTCAGTGGGTTAAGCCTCTGCCTTTGGCTCAGGTCGTTATCCTGGGGTCCTGGGATGGAGTCCCGCATTGGGCTCTCTGCTCAGCAGGGAGCCTGCTTCCTCCTCTCTCTCTGCCTGCCTCTCTGCCTACTTGTGATCTCTGTCAAATAAATAAATAAAGTCTTAAAAAAAAAAGAATCAAAGCGACCTTATGAAATATTCTCATTACCATTTTATAGATAACAAAACTGAAATTTTGGTTATGTAACATGCTCAAGAAAAACACAAGTGGTGAGAGGCAGCATGGATTCAAACCTAGGTAAGGTAATTTCAATTTTATACTACATGGTCTGTCCACAGACCCAATATCAATAAATGCTGGGGGGATGCCTGGGTGGCTCAGTCAGTTAAGATCTGACTCTTGATTGCAGCTCGGTGATGATCTCAGGGTTGTGAGATTAAGCCCCACATCAGGCACTGGGCACGAAGCCTGCTTAAGATTCTCTCTCTCACTCTCTCCCTCTGTCCCTCCCCCCTCCCCCCACACACCTGTTCTCTCTTTCTCTAAGAAAATAAATAAATATATAAAATAAATGTTGATTCTTTCCCTGTGACTTTGGCCATACAGCGTATTTTAAAAAAAGAAAAAAAAAAAAAAAACTCAGCCAGCAAAACAGGGCAGTGTCCCTCATGCAGTCTTAAGAAATAATAAAGTGCTACATTTTGTTCTTGCCCTAAGTAAAACTAAATCTCTCCAACAGTGTCAGATGTATTACTAATTACACAATTACATTATGCAGTCATGCTGGTAATAAAATTCTTGGAGTGCTTTCAGCAAATTCAAGTTTGGGGAAAATAATGGCTTGCTTTAAAATTATTTACTAAATTAAGCAATTCTTTACTCAACATTGTTTTTAATAATTCAAGTACAGGATGTTTTATTATGAACGTTTCCCAAAAACAAGTTCAAAAAAAAAATTCTTATTAGTATGCATGTGGATGCTCCAGTTAAGTATTTTTTAAGAAATATTTAATATTTCTGCTTTGCCAGTGAGTGGAGACTTTTTCACCCCGTCCATGATTCTTTCAAATGGGATTAAGTTGCCTCTCCTTCCTGCCCCTAAAACTGGAAGAGCCCAGGGGCAAAGGCCACAGTTTCATTTACTTCCCTCAGCATGTGAACACAGATGTTTGCAAATCTTAGGAGGAAGGGGAAAAATTGCCATGGTAGAATTTTTACCCCTTTCCAAAGATAACTGTAACATTCCTCATCCCACACTCTGTTTTGCAATATGACTTTGGCACCCCCTCAACAAGAAATAGAACCTACTTGATCTCCTAGACTAGAAGAATATGGCAGAAGAGAAGTGGGCCCAATTCTAAGCTGGCCCAGCAGCTTCTGCTTCCTTCCTCTTGAAACACCCACTCTTGAGACGATCCCTCCCAGAACATCACCACCATGCTGTGAGACATCCAAGGCCCACGGAGAGACCGAGTACAGAACTCTGGTTGACAGCCAGCCCAGACCACCAGCCATGTGAGGAGTGCTCTCGGTTCTCCAGTCCACTCCAGCCTCCTGATGCCTGCAGCCCCAGCCACACCATCTGACCACCACTATAGGAGCAGCCCCACGTGAGAAACACCCAGCTGAGCCTCCTCAACGAAAACATGAGAGAGGATCAATTTCTGTTTTAAGCCACTGAACTTTGGGGAGGTTTTTTTATGCAGCAGTAGATAACCAGATACTCTCTTGCTGAATTCATCCTATGTATCAACAAAGACAAGGCTTGGCCAACTGAGTGAGTGACTATGTCCCCATGAAGGAACAATTAGAAGTTTGTTTCTGTTCTTTGGGCATCTGATTTCCCATCAATGAAAAGGAAACACAGAGTTAGTACTAGATCAAGGGCCATAACCTAGAAGTCATCATGGGTAATCACTGGCAAGAGACAACACTTCTAAAGATCTGGGGAAACTACACACTTACATGTAATGAGGTCACACTGGCTAACTAAAAACCAAGCTTCCTTGTTTGGGGCTGTAATTATATGACCAGGCATGTCAACACTGTTTCATTCTGCTAGTAAGGAGCTGGTTAGCACTCATAGATGGTTTTGATAGCTAAAAATGAAATAAAGAATTAAATGTTGCTGAATTCATTTACTCTGTTCAGCACAAAACATTTATTTTTTTGTTTTAAAATGTGAGCTACCTGGGGCGCCTGGGTAGCTCATCAGTTAAGCATCCAAGTCTTTATTTCAACTTAGGTCATGATCTCGGGATTATGAGATCAAGCCCTGCGTTGGGCTCCATGCTGCCTGCGAAGCCTGCTTAGGATTCTCTCTCTTCCTCTCCCTCTGCCCCTGCCACTGCCCTTGCTTGATCTCTTTCTCTCTCTTTCTTTAAAAAAATAAAAATATATAACATAATAATGTTAATAAAATGTGAGCTTCCAGGCTGAGAAAGGAGTCTTTAAGGATGAAAAAAACAATGACTAAGCACTATGACCAGTTATGATGCTAATAGCTATCATGTATTGAGCATTTACCATGGACCAGTCCACAAACAATACAAGTGTTACAAGTATTATTTCATCGATCCTTCAAATAACCCATGAAGTCAGTACTATTACCATCCCCATTTGAGAGAGGAAAAAACTGAGACAAAAGAGAACCACAAAGTGTGTAAAGATATACAACTAGTAAATGGCAGTGCCGGGATTCAAATCCATCAAACTTCAAAGTCTATACTGGCTCCCAAAAAATACATATTTGTGTCAACTCAATTAAAAATTCCCAAAGACTATTCCTTTCACCTCCCTTTTTCTTAGACCATCCATGTCAGGAGGACAGTTGGTGTTTGCATAAGTGTGCAGGTCTTTGCCGTGGCATAAAAATGGGACTGATGGGGCACCTGGGTGGCTCAGTGGGTTAAGCCTCTGCCTTCGGCTCAGGTCACGATCTCAGGGTCCTGGGATCGAGCCCCACATTGGTCTCTCTGCACAGCAGGGGGCCTGCTTCCCCCTCTCTCTGCCTGCCTCTCTGCCTACTTGTGATCCTTGTCTGTTGAATAAATAAAGAAAAATCTTAAAAAAAAAATGGGACTGACTAGTGTTTCATGGGACGGAGTTGTCTCATACTGCTTGGGGGAGGGGGTGGAAGGGTGCAAATTGGTACTAAGCCTTTGGAGACTTGTGTCAACATTTAATAATGCTGGAGATGTGACTATACCATGTCCCAGAAATCCTGTTCCTAGGCGTATGCCCCAGAAAAATTCACGCATGTGTAACAAGGTATTTACATGGAGGTTCATCACAGAGTGTTGGTTATAGCAAAAACATAGAAGCAACTTAAACATCCATCAACAGGAAAATGAAAAAGTAGAATGCATATTATTGTCATTCAAGGGATGACTATACAGCATTTAAAGTGAATCAACGAGAACTACACGTTTCAATATGGATAAACATCAAAACAATATGAAAGGGAAAAGGCACACTGCAGAATGACACATATTATATGGTCTATTTTTTTTATTTTTTTATAAACATTTAATGTATTATTAGCCCCAGGGCTACAGGTCTGTGAATCGCCAGGTTTATTTTTTTTTTAATTTTTAAATTTTTTTATAAACATATAATGTATTATTAGCCTATATGGCCTATTTCTATAAAGTTAATCAACAAATAAACCTTTACATATTGCTTGTACATACATACCTATATACAGAGAATACAAAAAGCATTATGAGAATATTAAACTGTAGTCATGATCATGGTTGCTCTGGGAATGGAAGATAATGGGGAAAGGATAACATAAGAAGCTTATACTTTATTTGAAATATTTTATTTCCAAAACTTGGTGGTAAATATATGGATGTTCATTATATTGTCAGTTCATTGTGGATGCTTGAAAGATTTCACAATTTTTTTTTTAATTGAACAGAAACCCAACTTCCACACCATCCCCAGCCTTTTGGCCTTGAGAATCCTCTACTTAGTCATTTCTCAACTGCCCCCACCCTCAAGCCCCTAATCTGAGTCCCTTCCTTTCTTTCAATCAAAAGATGCTATTTCTTTACAGTTTAAAATATAAACTCAGAGAAAGACAATTATCATATGGTTTCACTCATATGTAGAATATAAGAAATCATGCAGAGGATCATAGGGGAAGGGAGGGAAAACTGAATGGGAAGAAATCAAAGAGGGAGACAAACCATGAGAACCTCTTGACTCTAGGAAACAAACTGAGGGTTGTGGAAGGGAAAGTGGAGGGGTGAGATAGGGTAACTGGGTGATGGGCATTAAGGAGGGCATGTGATGTGATGGGCACTGGGTGTTATATGCAACTGATGAATTATTGAATACTACCTCTAAAATAATGACGTACTATACGTTGGCTAATTGAATTTAATTTTCAAAAACAAATAAAAACTTTAAAAAAGGGGCGCCTGGGTGGCTCAGTGGGTTAAGCCACTGCCTTCGGCTCAGGTCATGGTCTCAGAGTCCTGGGATCGAGCCCCGCATCGGGCTCTCTGCTCAGCAGGGAGCCTGCTTCCTCCTCTCTCTGCCTGCCTCTCTGCCTGCTTGTGATCTCTCTGTCAAATAAATAAAATCTTAAAAAAAAAAAAACTTTAAAAAAGAAAAAAGAAAAGAAAATGCAAACAATACAGAGATGGTCTGCATTTTAAAAGGAGTCTGAAATAGGAAGGGTTTTCAAGACCTAAAGAAGGAACCTTATAATGGGAATGAAATGATTCTCCTTGAAATGATACTCAATCATTCTGCAAATACTTACTGAGTACCTACTAAGTGCCAGGAAATCAGTGGCTGCCACATTGTGCACCTCCAAGAGAAGGTAGTGCATCTGAAGTAGTGTTCTGCTGGCCATCAAGTTCTGGGGGATACCGCAGTGACAAGGCATAAAAGGGCTGTGCTCACATAGGGTGACCAATCCCATGCTTGTCACACCCTCGCTGTGTGCCCAGTATTATCATTAACCACCCACTCTACAAAGAAAGGATCTGCCCCTCTAAGGAAAGGCTTGACTTGACCAGGCAAACAGCTCTGGCAAAATCAGGCTGGGAAGATGGGGAAACAAAGGCAAGATTAATGCCCAGGAGGCTGCAGCCTCACTCCAGCTCTGCCATCCACACACTGGATGAGCTTGGACAATCATTTCCCCCTCTCCGGGCTTCCACTTGATCACTAGGTTCTAAGAGAACAGTGTTCTGGCTTTTATCAATAACAAATATCACCAGCAGGGGGTTTTACAATCCTGAGTTACATACACAACATAACCTGACTGTCGCTAGGTAGTCTGCCTGAACATAGGCCCTAGAAAGCAATAGAACAGGTCATGGTCATCTGTAACTTATGTGTCCTCCATCAGTTCCCCCATTTTCCTGGGAGCTGTACCCTGGTTTTCCTGCTGGAAACTATATTCTCCACCACTCTCTGCCAATAGGCTTTGGAGAGAGCTCCACCCCTAACTCCACATGTAGATCATAGAACCCATAACCCAAATCAATGAGACCATCTTATTTCCCCTCCACACAGTTATGGGTTCCAAGCAGAGCAAATGAAAGAAACTACCTTTTGCTGGGAATACTGACAGATATGTGCCCTTCCCTGCTGGGTATAAAGCTAAGAATATGGTAGGTCTTAATTTTCTGCTCTCATCTTGGAGACCGAATGCCAGCTTATGCAACAGAAAATGGAGCCAAGAGATGCAAAAGAAATAATAATAAATTGGTTCCCAATGACATTATTTAAGCCCCAATATCAGACTGTCCCTGAAGCCATCTCTATTCCTGAACTTTAAATGTCCTAAGCCTCTAAATTTTTTTTTAGTTACTTGAGATGAGTTTTCTGTCACTTACAATGCAAAGAATCCTGAATGACACACTGTCCCACAGAGGAAGTTCACCAAGCCTCCCTTTGATTACCTTCAGCTGCAGGCACCATTCTACCTTTCTTCCAAGCTTATTTTTTCCAAGCCACTCTAAGGGAGACATCAAGGGACAGCTGAGAGAAGAGAGGAAATGACAGATGTGAAGCATGGGACCATCCACAGCTGCAGGGCTGGCTGACATTTATGGGAAGTGTTAAATCACTAGGGTCTTCCAGGTTGTTTAATATCATATATTGATTTGCTTTTGTTTCCCTGAAGGGAAGAAGGGTTTGACTAACAGCCAGTGTTCCCATGAGAGCAAGTGCCAGAAGGGTTTCACTGAACACAGAAGAATGGAAAGTCAGAAAAGAAAAGAAAAAGAGAAGAATGATGGGCTGTGAAATTGGAAAATAATATGTACTTCACTAGGGCTGACATGGCCCTGAACAAGCAGGTAAGGAAAGTGGAATTTATCTTGGACATCTTGCCACTTCCTCTAATAGCATCTGTAACCTCTTTCCTACCTCACTGCTCGTCTCCCCACAGGAGCGCCATCTTGATTCTTCTGGAAAACAAGGCTCATTAGAGTTGTTCCTAAGTATTTTTCATTCAGCCCTTGGTCCATTCACATCCTCTCATCTATCTAATAAGGATTTGTGAGGTGCCCATCATATGCCAGAATAATCTTTTTATTGTTAATGTTGTTCTTCTTTTTAGAACACAATTTAAATTCATAATTAAATTTGTAAGTATGATTTAAATTGCTAATCCCTTCTGTTTCTGAGAGCATCTGGTCTTCACAGCGTCCCCAGGTGGTAAGCACAAAAGAGACTGTTCTGCCAGACATCAAGGGAGAACCAGAATGTCTGCTGTGTCTGCACACCTAGTCCAGTGCCCAGCATAGACCAGGGACCCAGTCAGCAGTTCACAAATGAATCACAGTTAACATCCTTTTCACAGAATAGGAAACAGAAAAATTCAAAGAAGAGACACAACAGCCCAAGTGAAAGCCAAGTGGATTTGAACCGTGGGTTTTTAACACTCCCTTAAACCCAGTACTATATACTCCTCTGTCCCACCTCATCTACCAGCACTCCATTGCACAGTAGCCTGCCCAGCTGAAGTTTTGCAGAGTCAGAAGTTTGACCACCCAGCCCTGTCTCTAGTCTTTTCTCTTTCTTCCACCCCAGCTGCAGAGAAGGTAGCATGCCACACAGAAGACATGCACAATGTCCTCTGCCAGACATATGCCTGATGGACACCACACCATAAAGCAAAATGAAAGGGGCTGACAAAGGAGACTTCCTCATACATCCACTGCCTGGGTTTCTTTTGAGCCACTCAGATCTAATTTTCTGGATGCTATCAAGGTCATCGTCATCATCACTGATGCTTTCTGAGCATTGACTCTGGATCAGGCCCTGTCCTGACCCATCTCATGTGTATGACCTTCTTTCATAGGCTATGTTAAAGTGATGAATAAGAATGAATTATCCCCTTTTAGCCAATGAGAGAAGCAAGGCTCAGAGATAGTTCAGAGTTGTTTATTGGCAGACAACGGGTATGAATTCAAGTCTCTCTTATGCTCCCTCCCCCAACCAGGGCCTGAACTAATCAATAGGGAATAAAACAAACAAACAAACAAACAAAAGACATTGGATTGTCCAGCACAGGCAGCCCTTCACTTCTCTCCTGCTTCATTCATTTTGCTCTGCAACAAACTTGCTATGTGACTTTGGGCAAGTCATTTAGTCTCTCTGGGCTTGGATCTCTACATCTGTACAAGCGAGGAATTGAACTAGAGCTGTCTCATCTCACTCAAAGTGTCCTTCCAAGCTCTGACATGTTTTCAGATTCCTTTCTTCCTATTCAAATGCCACCTCTAGCTTTTGGGAATGAAGAATGCTGTGGTAAAAATGAAAAATACCTAGCATTGCTTCTTTGCAGGAATCCTTAAATGAGATTGAAGCATGTTGTTGTAGGAAATCACAAAATCCTAGAGAGCCAAGAGAACATTCTAGTTATAAATTAATTATAAAAAATCTAATAGCTATCAATTATGGGGAATTTTGCTGAGTATTCTGTATATTCCACTGAGCTTTTGAACAACCCTGTAAGATCTGTGCTCATATTATCCACGTTGTACAGAGGAAGAAACAGAGACACAGAGTGGTTAAGTAACCTGCTTGAAGTTACACAGCTATCAAGTATTGGAATTCAACTGGGCCTTACTCCAAAGCATCTCTCAGAAATCTCAGATATCATCTGCTCCATGGAGCAGAAATTGTCTTTGAAAATCCCAATTAACAGGCTGTCCCTGAAGACATGCAAGAGTGAGAAATCTCTTAGAAATAGAGATCACAGGCTAACAAAAGTGGGACCTATAGCCTTAGGTCCCACTTAAAGAGAGGAGAGGTATGTGTGACTCTTTCTGAAGTGGTCCACCAGAAACAAAGAAAGTCTGCATTCCTCTTGGTGTTGTATCCTCTTATAGCAAAAATGGTGCTAAAAACAAAACAAAACAAAACAAAAATTAAAAACAGGAACTGCTGGGTGGCACAGTCAGTTGAACATCTGACTCTTGGTTTCAGCTCAGGTCATGATCTCAGTGTAGTGAACTTAAGCCCCAAGTCAGGTTCCTTGCTTGGTGCAGAGTCCATTTAGAGTTTCTCTCTCTCCCTCTGCCCTCCCCTTCTCCTCTCAAATAAATAAATAAATACCTTAAAAAAGACTATTTGAGAGAGTGAGAGAGAGAGCACAAGCAGGGGGCAGGGGCAGAGGGAGGAGGAGGAGGAGCAAACTTCCTGCTGAGCAGGGAGCCTGACTCAGGGCTTGATTCCAGAACTCTGAGATCAGGACCTGAGCCAAAGGCAGATGTTTAACTGAGTGAGCCACCTAGACATCCCAATAAGTAAATCTTTGGTTTGGCCTAGTGGTGGGTATTAAGGAGGGCACGTAGTACATGGAGCACTGAGTGTTATATGTAAACAAAGAATCTTGGAACACTACATCAAAAACTAATGGCGTACTCTATGGTGACTAACGTAACATAACAAAAAATAATAAAATAATAAAAATGAAAAACATTTTTAAGTGCACTAATCAGTCTCTCATGCAATATCAACATCATTTAATCTACTCAATGATAAGAAGGCAAGCTGGTTGTCATCAAGATGACCATTAGTAGACCACTCGTTAGACTCTATTCCTTGCCTCTAAGCAGAGACTGGTACAATGGTAATGATTCCTATGGCAACCACCAAGACAGGAGGGCAACATATGGAAGAATTTTGTCTCAAAAACTAGGTCTCCCCATCTTCTCCCCAACTTTGAAAACCTGTATATCATTTAAAAATGCTGCTCTCTCTCCTCTGTACCTGCCCAAACCTTCTCAGGTTCAGATATTTCCAGTCCCTGCCAGAAAGCCTGCCAAGAGTTTTCCAGTGCCCACTGGCTTCGCTCTTCATTGTGTTCTGACTCTTCCTGTGGGATAATTTTATCCCCTTCACCAAAGAATGTGTGGTTCTAATTCTAGCTCAACAATGTGACCGTGGGCTAGTCACTTTCTCTCTCTAAACCTCCATTCTTCATCTATAACAAAGTGGTTGGATTAAGAATGGCAGATCAATTTTCTTTCATGAGCTTTCTCCATTCATTCACTAGTGGCTGTCCAGAAGTGCGATGTTAAGAAGGATTATGAGGTCAACTCTGAACTTGGCATTAAAGATTGTCAAGGGTGCCTGGGTGGCTCAGTCTGTTAAGCATCTGCCTTCAGCTCAGGTCATGATCCCAGGGTCCTGGGATCAAGTCCCACAACAGGCTCCCTGCTTGGTGCGGAGTCTGCTTCTCCCTCTCCCCCCCCCCCGCCCTTGTTTATGATCTCTCTCTCCCTCTCTCTCTCCCTCTCTCTCTCAAATAAATAAATAAAATCTTAAAAAAAAAAAAAGATTGTCAAGACAGATTGGAATGTCTGCCGTGGACTTAAGAAGGGTAAGAAACAACTCCTGTGCTATGGCTGTGGCCATCCCTGGAGCACATGATATCTGAGGTTCTTCTGTTCTGACAGTTCATCATTTCTCTACCTTTGCATCCGTGATATTAGGAGTACATTCAGTCAAGCTTTCTAAAAATCTTCTGACAAAGTATTCTAAGTGGAGACAAATGGAATAAAGATATATAGAAAAGCATAATGATGGAGTCACTGGTTTTAGACTTACCAAGTCCGCCCTATAAAACCAGTTAAATTATATTTCCCATCTTTGGTTGCCTTGAGATTACCTGCCATATTTTTCAATAAACCTCCCTTTTGAGTTAACTGCTGTTGCTTGCAATCAAATTAACTCTGCTTCTACCAAGGACTTAAAATAGTCACCACTTACTGAGTACTTATGGGTACCAGCATTGTGCTCAGAGCTCAATCTAATTATTTTTAGTCTCCATCATCACCATCCTAGGAAATAGATATTATTACCCGCATTCCACACGTGGTGAAATTGAGATTCAGAGAGAATTTGGTTCATTTTTACCTTACCACAAAGCCTGTGTTTCTAACTGTACACTTGCTAAACAGCTTCCAAATTATATCCTGGTAATTTTCATCTTTAAGAGATGTAAGACCAACTGGTCCTGAAAAACATGCCATGTTTATTCTGCAACCTCGAGTGCCTCTTGGGCACAGCACCATATACTCCTGAGGATGCACAGATGCCCGCTGGAAATAAGAAAATCAAATAGGTCCATCACAATTATTCATGAAGGGCTATTCTGACATGTTTTCAGACAGCATTTGGGATAGTGTTCTGGAACACCCAGCTCCCCCCAGGCTGTTGACTGGGGCACCTATTCCATCTCTGCAGCCCACACCTGGCTGTGGCAATGAGACTGCACTCACTGCAGAGCAATCTCCTGACTTCGAGTCCTCTACTCCTGCCTTCTTTCTTGGAAAGCTTTCCATCTTCCAAAAAGGCAACCAAAAGTATTTCATATGCTTATTTATTTGAGGACAACTTCTGAGTAATAGTAACATTTAATTCCTTCTTCCATTTCTTAATCAAGAGTTTGATTTTAAGACATCAAATTGGCAAGTTGAGCAATAATAATGGGCCCAAGAGTGAAGAAATAGTATGCTATTAAGAAGTGCCTTCAAATTAATCTGAGGATATTTCCAACATGGAAATGCACCTCTTAACACCTTTATCTTTTTGGACCCATGCACCTGGCTGTGGAACAGATTTACACTTGCAAATTTTAAGCTCTAACAGAGTAATATTTCTGCTTCAACCAAGCTTCAAGCTGTTCTTTAAAAGAAGAAAAGAAAGAAAAAGAAAAGAAAAGACTTTGTTGTATTTGGCATTGAGATTTGTTCAGGGCGAAGAGGTGGCGTTTGCAGGGATGGAGGAAGAAAAAATATTTAAAGACCAGCGTAAGAAACTGGAAGAGTTTATCATTTGTGGGACTTCAGAACAGACCCAGTGGGAAGAAAGACTTTTCTATTTCTGCAAATCTAGTCTGTTTTTATTGTTTTGTTTGGTAGAGCTGAGTTTAGGTTTGACGAAAAATGTCTGCAAGTTCCCTCCAGGTGAGAGGAGGGATTCATAATAAGACCTACAAGAATAATTACAGCTGTTTATTAAAGATGTGCCATATGCTGGGCACTGTGTTAAACTTTCTTTGTATTACTTCATTTAGCTTTAATCTCCCCAGCAACCCAGGAGGGAAGTCCTATTATTATGACTGTTTTACAAATGATGAAAATGAGAGACTGATAGATTCAAAAAGTTGCTCAAAGTCACATAGGTAGTAAGTAGCAGAGCTGGGGCATTCTGAGCTCAGAGGTTGGCCTACCAGCAGCTTGTCATGCTACCACTGTGGGAAAGGCCCCAGGTCCCCAAAGCTATAGTCCTGACCAAGGTCACCTTTGCCAGCACTAGAAAGGTGATCTTCCAACAACCCAAAAACACATAATCGAGTCAAAAAATGGGTAGAAGACATGAACAGACACTTCAAAGAAGACATACGAATCGTTAACAGACACATGAAAAAAATGTTCGACATCATTAGCCATCAGGGAAATTCAAATCAAAACCACATTGAGATACCACCTTATACCAGTTAGAATGGCAAAAATTAACAAGGCAGGAAACAACAAATGTTGGAGAGGATGTAGAGAAAGGGGAACCCTCCTACACTGTTGGTGGGAATGCAAGTTGGTGCAGCCACTTTGGAAAACAGTGTGGAGGTCCCTCAAAAAGTTAAAAATAGAGCTACCCTGTGACCCAGTCTTTGCACTACTGGGTATTTACCCCAAAGATACAGATGTAGTGAGAAGAAGGGGCCCATGCACCCCAATTTTCTTAGCAGCAATGTCCACAATAGCCAAACTGTGGAAGGAGCCAAGATGCCTTTCAACAGATGAAGGGATAAAGAAGATGTGGTCTATACATTCAATGGAATATTACTCAGCCATCACAAAGGATGAATGTCCACAATTTGCATTGACATGGATGGAACTGGAAGGGATTATGCTAAGTGAAATAAGTCAGGCAGAGAAAGCAATTATCATATGGTTTCACTTATATGTGGATCATAAGGAATAGCATGGAGGACATTAGGAGAAGGAAGGGAAAAATGAAGGGGCGCAGAATCAGAGGAGATGAACCATGAGAGACTATGGACTCCAGGAAACAAACTGAGGGCTTAGGGGGAAGGTGGGATGGGTTAGCCTGGTGATGGGTATTAAGGAGGGCATGTACTGCAAAAAGCACTGGGTGTTATATGCAAACAATGAATCATGAAACACTACAT
>NW_019154089.1:33499622-33522814 GCF_002288905.1 Enhydra lutris kenyoni | reverse complement strand
AGAAAGAAAGAAAGAAAGAAAGAAAGAAAGAAAGAAAGAAAGAAAGAAAGAGAAAGAAAGAAAGAGGGAGAGAGAGAGAGAGAAGAAGAAGAAGAGAAGGGAAGGGAAGAAGAGGAAAGGAAAGGAAAGGAAAGGAAAGGAAGAGATAAATGTGACTCTGGGTTCCAGGGTGAGGCACACCTGTTCTATAGTATTCTCTATTCTTCCAAGGACACCACACTTGGGGTCTTTTGCAGCTCCAAGAGACCTGAAAGATAATCAACTCTCTTTCCCCACTTCATTTTACCATGAGGTCACTGAGGTTCAGAAAAACAAAAATAACCTGTCCAAGGTCAGAAGCAAAAGCAGTGTCTCCAGAATCATCCTTTCCTCACTTCCATATCTCTGCTGCCTAGACCAACGCCCGTTACCACCTGGGACTACGTATCTCAGCATATATACATCCCATAGTACTTCTTTTACACCCATTCCCTCAGCAAAACTCATCTGCCAGCATCCCAACACCACAGATTTCTGCTAGTTGACCACTGTTATGTTGAGAAACTGAAAGACTCTTAGACTGTCAGAATAGGAAAGTCTCAGACATATAATCTTATCCATCCCCCCTCCCCATTTTAAATATGGGAAACAGTATCCCAGAGAAGAAAAGGAACTGATAGTGACCATGAACTTCAAGGAGCATGCAGGATTGGAATACAGGAAGAAAGGCTATCAGGACCTCTCATATTAATTTTTGTACTGAAACTGAGAAAAAAATTAAGTTTTACTATTACATAATATGCAGGCCAGCACTGGTTCCCTTGGTCTGAGGTGAGGACTCCAATAGGTTCTGAAAGGAGTTACACAGCTCAGAGGAGTCAAAGTGGGTCTTCTCTTGTTTGTTTAGGTTTAGAGTGTTACAGTGTACTGAAATTTAGATGTTCCACCATGTCACTAAGGTTGTTAACTGATAAAAGAAATAAGAATAAGACTGCTGAATTGTGCAATGTTTATACGCCTTATAATGAGGTAGGAAGTAATCATGAAAATCTTTAGGACTCCACTGAGATTAGCTGATTATTTTACAGGAAAATACTGAACAGTTGTTGAAATTAAAGTTAAACAAACAAACAAAAAAAAAGATGGAGGAGGAGAAAGAGGAGGAGGGGAGAGGAGGAGGAAGAGAAGGAAAGGAAAGGAAAGGAAAAGGAAATTAAAATTAAGCTACTTATTTTTATTTAGTTTTAAAAAAATAACTTTTGCTATGGCAAAAGCATTTTGAAAACAGATGTTGGAAATGTTGCCCCATTTCATATTGCCTCAATTGTGTCCTGAATAAAAACTTTGTTTCTTAACCTGCTTAAAGGTCCTCCAAATGAGTAATTTCAGTGGTTTTAATCCAGTTTTTTAAAAGTAAATCAATTAACTGACATCTAAGAAGATAGAAATTCACTAGCTAAACTTCAGCCAAAACCTTTACGTAAAGTAGTGGATAGAATTTTAGAATGAACATCATGATTTACAAAATACATCCAATTATACCCTTTGTTGAATCAACATATCTCTGTGCAGTATATTTTTTATTTTGATTGTAAAAATTGAGTGTCAAAATGAACTTAATTTGGATAAAAATTCATAAGCATCAAAGTTTTAAATCAAGATTTAAAAAAAAAACATACTGAAGCATAGCTCAACCACAATGATCTCCCTAAAATATTAATAATAACTATTTTACATGCTATATTAATATTTAACTGAGAGCAAGAAGATTTTGTTTTATTTTAAAATATCACTTCTATTCTTATGCTTTAAAATGTTCTATTTGCTCTACATTTTATAATGTACCAAAAATCTAGTATAGTAGTAGTTGAGTATAATTTTAGAATAAATGTGTATATATTTGAGGTGGGAGAACAACAATATGAAACTGGCCCAGAAAGTTTGGGAGCTTCTGGTCTAAAGGCTCACAGCTGGGGATGTGGAAACCCAGGGCCCAAAAGCACTCCTGGCCTCCGGTCATCTTTGCCAGAGTCCCTGCGCTTCAGCTTCAGATGCCAAGTTCCTGCCATGGCAGCAGGCAGATAAGAATAACTCCGTCATTTGAGTTCCCGAATCCAGAGAAAACCCCAAGGGTCACCCTCCAGCCCTATCTCAAGCCTAACAGGCTACCAGCTCACAGAAAAGCCTCACAGAGTTTAAAATTTTGTGCTGAGCTGCTATCCAGTCATGTTAATCCTCTTCGTGAAAAATCTTCAGAATTTCCTTCCTGCCCAAACTTTATAGTCCATGCACATTTGACCATTTTCCACTGCTTTTCTCTTACCACATATGGAATAATTCTTACAAGAGGAAATTGGTTAAAGACTTTAAGGGTACATCAGACCAGTGGAAGTATAGGCAGCCATTAAAATAATGGGAATGTCTATATCATCAATAACCTATATCATCAATAATTATTGATATGATGAATTATGTCCATGATATATTATGGAGCAAAAAATCATATGTACATAATATGTGCAAAATATATGTGCAGAATAGCTCTCCTCAACACACACACACACACACTTCTAACTATAGTTATCTCTGAGTGATGGGTTAAGGGAGGATTTATTTTTCCTATTGCTCATCTGTTGTTTTTTTTTTTTTTTTTTTCTGTTACAAACTTACATCACTGTGTGTTTAAAAAAAAAAAAAAGGCTCT
Source organism: Enhydra lutris kenyoni (assembly GCF_002288905.1). Lineage (NCBI taxonomy): Eukaryota > Metazoa > Chordata > Mammalia > Carnivora > Mustelidae > Enhydra > Enhydra lutris. Next base: position 33,520,131 of record NW_019154089.1, on the reverse strand, counting down.
ATTAACTGCACTGATCCAAACAGACATTGCCACTAAGCAGTTCTTAGTAAGGGTTTTACTTGCAACAGTAAGAATGACAATAACTATCTCTTACCATAGGATGGTGGTTTTGTTTTAAAAGCCCTTTTTAGTCCATTATCTCCTTCAATCTTTACAACACAGTGATATTCCCAAAGCAGTATCTGAAATGATCTCTTTCCTATTCAAGCCTTTTCTTAGTCTTTCTACTATTCCAGAGGAAAAAAAATCCAATTTGTATGACATTCAGACAATTTATAATCTGGCCTTATCCTACCACTTGAGTTTTATTTCCTTCTGCTTCTCACCACCATATGTATTCCAGCCACCCAGGTTCTGAATTCATCATATACCTTCCTGATTCTTTTTATGCTTTTCTTTCTAAAATGTCTTTTCTATGTTATGTTTTATAAATTCTCATCAGTTCTTTAAAACTCAGTGTTTCTCTATTGATAAATAATTATTCAGGCATTCTATTGGCTCTATCATGTCTATTGACTCTATGCTTTCCTGAGGGAACAGCAAATTCTTCAAGTACAAGGGCCCTGTTTATTCAATTCTGAATTCCTAACAATAAGCACAATTTCTGGCACATAGGGGATACTCAATAACTAGGAGCTGCCCTGAGGAAAAGAAAAGTGACCCTGCACAAAAAAAAATATAGAACAAAAGTTAGATTAAAGTAGTATTCCCAAGAGACCTGGGCAGGCTTGATAAGGGAAATCTTAGTGTGTGGTTCTACAATAAATGCCAAGACAGACCCGAGCTGGTGGGGGGGGGGGGGAATCTGGCAGGTGCTGTTTGAGCCATTCCATCCAATCAGGACACTTAAAGGTCTCAACTTCTCAGGGAATCTCTGCCCTCTAATTACAAGTCAGAAATTGGATCCATTCCATGAAGTTTGGGGAAGCCAAACACTTGGTGGGAGCTTTCCATGGTGCTGAAATTGTTCAACTGTCATCCACCCGTTTCCCTTAACTCCTTTAATAAAGAATTATCGGTGTCCTTCTGTTAAAGGATTGTTTTAGGCTCTAGATTAGAAGTGTAGTGGGTGGGGGCACCTGGGTGGCTCAGCGGGTTAAAGCCTCTGTCTTCAGCTCAGGTCATGATCCCAGGGTCCTGGGATTGAGCCCAGGGTCCTGGGATCCAGCCTCGCATTGGTTTCTCTGCTCAGCAGGGAGCCTCCTTCCCCATCTCTCTCTCTGCCTGCCTCTCTGCCTACTTGTGATCTGTCTGTCAAATAAATAAATAAAATCTTAAAAAAAATAAAAAAGAAGTGTAGTGGGTGGTCAGTAAGATAAATAATAGGTCTGCATTCCTGGAACTTACATTCAAGTTGTAGACAAAAAACTAAACACAGAAAAAATATATATATATACCCAATTCTGGTAAAAGCAATGCAGAGAATTAGAATGAGATGACATGATAGATAAGAAGTGGCAACTCTAGATTCTATGGTTAGGAAAGCCTCTCTTAGAAAGTAATATTCACAATGGTGTCTGGAGACAAAGAATCTGCCAGTCAAAGTAAAATCATTCCAGGAAAACACCTTAGAGGAGAATGAGTTTAGTATGTTCAAAGAACAGAAACAAATCCTGTGTAGTTGCAGCTTGGTGAGTGAGGGAAATAAGACTTAGGAGAAAAGAAGAGACATAAGCAAATAGGGCTTTTTATGTAGGGCAGGAGAGTTCATTATTTCCAAATGTGATTAGATAAGCTTGCTAATGAAGACTTCCCAGACAGAGCTTACAGATAAATTGAGGGCTTCCATCTTCCTCTGGACTAATCTTGAAACTTAATCCTTAGGACAAGCCAATCTTGTGATTTCTCTAGTTACAGTTTTGATCCCTAAGATCAGACTATCTAAAACTGAATTTAGCAATCAAGCCAGAACTAATATGGAGTACACAGAAATGAGAGCATAGATAGTTTGTAAGTCTTGAGAGACAAACATAAAACCCAGGGGTGTCCAATGGAAATTTGATCATCAGAGCACTACAATGTAAGCTTAATGAAGGCAGAGACTTCTTTCTTATTTATTACTAGATCACCAATGCCTTAATGGTGCCAGACGATATTAGATGCTCAATAGATACCTATTGAATAAACAAGTGAAAAAAAATGTCCAGAGTATGTGGTAGCCATGCAAGTGTACTTCACACATCTTCAACTACCAGGAGCATAATTCAACAAAGGCTCCGGCTGATTAAATCACCAAGATTCACGTGGACTCCTCTGAACCAATGGCTGAGTGTGTCAGGGATTTTATGGATGCCCATTCCTGGAGACACAGGACTGCACATCAGTCTATGGTGATTTTATAAGTCCTTCTTTCCTTCTCTCCTTAATTAGGAGTCAGATTTGTGTTGCAGTCTCATAGCTCCCCCAGACTCTCCTGCCTCCCTCCACATTTTTTCTCTAAGTTGTTTTCCCTAATGAAATTCTTGGACATTTAATCCCATCTTGGCTTCTATTTCTTGGAAAACCTAGACTAATGCAAAAGATTTAGGGTACTGCCAACTAAGCGAGATACTAATAGAATCTCTTGCTCCTGCGGGATTATCTACTTATGTACTTCCTTTCAAGGCAGTAATTTAGCAAACTTGGAGCCAAAGGGGAGGACAGGAAAACAGCTGCTCCTAAATGGAAAAGGAAATTAAGAGTGAGAAGTGAAGGAAGATTCTGAAAAACCTTCCATCTATTTCATCCTATTGCTTACTGTTTGAGAGCTACTTTATATCCCTAGTTTAAGACCTTGGTAAATTCTATTTTTAATGTCTTTAAAAATTAGTTCTCAATAGCTATAATTTCCAAAACTCAAAGCTTTTGAATAGGAAACATTTTCTCATCTAGTCTCTTGAATTGTAATTGGTTGATAAAGGAACTAATGATTGTGGATTATAAAATATTTGTGCTATAGCTTAAGATATGCACATCTTTTATACATCTTTGAATAAAATTTATTCTCCCAACAGCCATATAAATTCAGTGGCACAAGGAATATTATCCTCACTCCACAAGTGACATTTAAGAATGCAAAATATTTTCTTAGTAATTTATAGAATATAGAGTACCCAGACCTAGTTTGGAGCTCATGGTTCTTTCTCCAAATCATACTACCTATCACACTTGTCATAGCTAGTTCATGGTGTAAACCTTTCTTTCTCTTTCCTTCCTTCCTTCCTTCCTTCCTTCCTTCCTTCCTTGGCTTTTTGTCCACTTGTTCTTCTTCCCAGCAACCATTCTACTTTCTACTTTCTTCTGATAGAAACACTTCTCCTCCTTTTTCAGATCATGTGTTAATCATAGGACTAATTCCACCACAGCTCTAAAAGTGAATGTGTAACCCATGATAGGACAATCATAATACTGAATCCCCTCTAGATAGGCACAGCCACTGAAAGACACCAGAAATCCTTGCTGATCACAACATGTGAGCACTGGGTAACACATGCAACTAAGGAATCATTGAACATTACATCAAAAACTAATGATGTACTATATGCCGGCTAACTGAATAAAAAAAAAAAAAAAGAAATCCTTGCTGAATCCAGTGGCTGAAAAGGTATTTTCACCTGGGTTGCTAAGCTGGCAGACTGTAAACCATATTACCATGACAAGGAAAAATCCCTGCCTAGGTGAAGCAATACAGTAAAAATCAGGGCTGAGAGGTAGAAAAACAAATTTCCAGTGATGGCATTTGAGCACCTAGATCCAGCTATGCCTAAAGCCATGTACTCTAGACTTTACAGTTGTGATCGTCAATAATTGCCCTTTTAAAGATTTAATAGCTTGGGCTGTGCTCCAGTCTATTGTCAAAAGTTTGACAAATTAGAGCAATATTATATAAGTAGTGATAGGAGCAAAGTCACCTCAGAAAGGAAAAAAATAGTAACAGTAAATAATTTTCATGATTTAGATCTACAATATCTTGTGGCTTCATGCAAACTAACACCCTCACCATTCATTTTTATTTCCCATTGCTATCAGTGAGCAGAGAATAGAACTAAAATATAAAAATTTCAAAAGCATTTTTTCTTGAACTTCAAAATATCATTTGAATAATTCTCCCTGGACACGTTAACATCTGCACCAGAAAGAATAAAATACAGTGTCTTTAATTCTGTGAGCTCTAGATTTGGGGAGGAAGGGATAGAGGACCCACTGAGCCACCCAGGCACCCCTTGACACACAATATATTTATTTAATTATTGCCTACCTCCTCAACTAAGAATGTGGACTCCATATGGGCAATGACTATGCCTGTTTTCTTCATTACTTTATCCCTAGCTCCTAGAGCAATGCTGTTCCATAGTGAGTACTAACAGGTAATAGCTGAGTATTTGTTGAGAAGTATTGTATTTCTACAACTCTTACTTTCAATTATGTATTATAATAACATTAAAATATTATAGCAATACCAATTGATGGGTATGTTCAACTATTTAAGTAAAGAGTTCTACATTCATATAAAAACCAGAAATGTGGGGCGCCTGGGTGGCTCAGTGGGTTAAAGCCTCTGCCTTCGGCTTAGGTCATGATCCCAGGGTCCTGGGATCGAGCCCCACATTGGGCTCTCTGCTCTGCAGGGAGCCTGCTTTCTCCTCTCTCTCTCTGCCTGCCTCTCTGCCTACTTGTGATCTGTCTGTCAAAAAAATAAATAAAATCTTAAAAAAATATATCAACAGTATTAAAAAAAAAAAAAACAGAAATGTATGTCATAAGCCAAATCTCTGAATCATGACAGTATCACGCTGCAGCCAAAACAACTCAAAAGAGGCAAAGAAGCTGTAGAACTGTCCTCTTACATGAACCACCAGCCAGCCACATCTGGTTGTAGCTATTGAGTGCTTGAAATATGCTGAGCCTAAAATGAGATGTGCTGTAAGTAAAAAGCCAACAACCACCACCAAAAAGAAACCACACACAGGAATTTAAAGCCTGAGTACAAAAAAAAAAAAAAAAAAGGTAAAATATTTCATTAATAATTTTCACTTTAATCACATGTTGACATATATTTTATTTTATATATTTGGTTAAATAAAATGTATTTTAAATTAATTTCTCCTGTTTTCTTCTCCTTTCTTTAATGTGGCTATCAGAAAATTAGAAAATGTGTGTCTCATACCTCCGGCTTATAGCTGTATACCAGAAAGCTGAAAGCCTGTGGCTTGAATTTGTGTCCTACATCCTACTTCTGTTGGACAGATACCCTATGGGGTGAAAGCTCTGGAAACTGAAGCCTGGAAAGTTGAATGGTGGACACTGGCATCCTTTTTTGTCTCTGGCTTGACCGTTCCAGGAATCGCTAAAAGCCACTATTCTAATAAAAACTTTCTCTTGGCTACGTTCTTTTTTTCTTGAGCCAACTGTTTAACATCTTCACAAGGTGATGCATTTTTTATGCCAAGGATTTCCGGGAGTGGAATTCCTGACAAAGCCAATGTCACAGAGGGTAACCACAAAGTGCCCTGGGTACATGACAGTTTTGACTCTTTCATTTTGACGTCACTGAGTTTGATATCTCTCTGTGAAAAATCTCCCACATCAAATTAGCAACACTGAAAAAAAATTGGCTTCTCTCATCCTTAATCCTTTGCTACAATGCAGTTTGTAATGTCCTCTCTTCTTGGGAGTCCTCATGGAGTTTCATTCCTCATGGATTTCAAATGTTTTCTCATCTAGTCATTTTAACAAGGAGCCTTTAACGGTTGCTCAGCTACTCTTGGTGTCTTTTTGTTTCATCTCTCATCACCCAGAAGGGGATTAAATTTGGGTTCTCATTGCCCTTCTCTCTAACTCAGCAACACCCCCAGAGACAAAGCCTTCTAGTTCTCTGTTTCTATCCTGGTTCTCAGGAGACAACAGTTGGAATGATAGAATGAATCCACCTAAGCCCCCAAGGAATACTATCTATATTGTTCAGCTCATTTCTCAAAACCAAAAGAAGCCCAGAGGAACAGTTCTGACTTCTCACAATCCAAGGTTTAGATGCCACCCTTGGCCCCTTCCCTGCTTTCTCAGCCCACGTCCACCGGCAAGAGAGGCACTAGGAGGCAGAGAGGAGGCAAGAGAGGACTAGGAGGCAGAGAGATCAGATAGTATAGTCTTCAGACCAAGCACTTCAGAATCACTGGGGATCTTGTTAAAAACACAAATCAGCCTGCAGTTGGAGAATCAGAGGAAAGCATAACCAAGTGTCATCTGCAAAGGAAGTCATAGGGAGAAAATTAAGAGAAAAGCAGACAAAAGGGCAGGTGTGAGCCTTCCCAGTGTGTGGTATTACCATAACATAGGAGCTGGAGCCACAGTTCCATACCACTTTGTAAATTTTCCCACCTCAAATGTTTTTCTTTAGAACACATTGCCCATTACACAACACTCATGAGCATATTGTCTCCCAATGTGTCTTTACCAAAGACAGCTGAAGCTTTGTGCCAATGTTTGTGGAAAACACGTAAGAGCAGGCTATGGCTATAGATAAGGAGCTATGGGTGCTTGTTAAAAGGAAAGAAGGAGAATAATAAAGGGGGAATAATAAGGACCAAGAATCACAATCTTGGGCATAAAGACACTTGGGAACAGCAGCCAAGATGAAAAATCATAAATATACATATGAATCCAAAGTGAGGAAATAAGAGAAAATAAAAAAGAAACAAGCTTTAGGGAAGAGGATAAAGACACATAGTAAAGGGGAAAAGAAAGGATGTTCTTGTAAGAAACTGATCTGTACTTCAGAGTCTAGAGTGGGAATAGTAGCTATGGCTGAGAACTTAAGAGTCATGAGCCCATTTCATTTGGAGGCACTGGTGCTCCTGTGGACAGGTTCACTTGGAACCGAGGAAAGACAACTACCATACCTCCTATAGGATTGTCCCTCTCAACACCTATTGCAAGAATGTTTAGCTTGAGGACCATTTGGGTTTTCCAAAGAAATTTACCAACAGAATATATATGTATATATGTATACATATATGAAGAGAGAGGAGAGACATGCTATAAGAAATTGGCTCTTATGGTTATATACGATTATAGAGACTGAAATGTCACAAGATCTTCAGGGAGTGGGCAAGCTAGAAACCCAGGGGAACTGATGGTTTAAGTTCCAGTGTGAAGTCCAACAGTTTCAAGAACCAGGAAGCAGTGATGTTTCATTTCAAGTCTGAAGGCAGGATAAAACTTTCTGTCCTGGCCCAAGGCAGTCAGGCAAGAGGAGGGCCAGACTTTTGTTCTATTCAGGCCTTTAACTGATTGGATGAGATCCACTCCCAGTTCAGTATTAATCTCATTTGGAAACACTCCCAAACACCTTCAAAGATGCACCCAGAATGTTTGACAAATACCTGGGCATCCCACAGCCCAGCCAAGTTGACACATAGAATTAATCATTACCAGGACTCTCCCAACCAGTTGCAAACACACCTGATAACCACCTCCAAAGCAGCTCAAATTATAGGCCCCAGGAATTAACTTTGAAACAATAGCATCATCAGCTTTTACTGGGCAGGAGCTTTTACCGGGCAGGAGGTTTTTGTTTTGTTTTTAGAAATACATCACATGAGTTAAACAAGAGGATTGGAACACCTCACTTAAGTAAATCACACCTCAGTAAACAAAGACGTGGAAGGAAGACATTGTTGCTGCCACACTATCTCAGTGAAACCCTCTGGCATTTCCACAGCTGCTAGAACTAGTGCAGTCTACGGACAAATGCCCAGCTGTAGAGTCTGGAGTCCTGAGCTGAAGAACCACTATTAGAGAGGAGGGGTTGCCCAAGGTCACCCCCAGTTTTGATCATTCACTAGAATGCAGGACTTAGCACATAACTATTACTTATTACAGTGTAAGTTATCATAGGATACAAAGCAAAATGAGCAAAGGGAAAAGGCAAATCGGGCAAAGTCTAGAGGAAACTAGGAGCAGGTTTCCAATAGTCCCCTCCCAGTGGAGTCACATAGGATTGTGCTTACTTCCTCCAGCATCAAATTATGATGGGCCTGAAGTGCTGTCTACCAGGAAGCTCACTAGAGACTCAACACCCTAGGTGTTTGCTGGGGCTGCTCACGTAGACACCCTCTGCCTTGCACATTCTAAAGTTCCAGACTCCCAGAAGGAAAGCAGGTGTGCAGCATAAACCACATCATTTGTACAAACAGGTTAGGTGCAGTAACAAAATCATTTAAGGAATTATGGGAACCTCTCAAAATCCAGCTTTTCAGACATAGCCACAGGTCAATTGTGTAAGCAGGACTCTCTGAGGACTAGCATTCTTTATTAACCTTTTCCTGCACAGACAGTGAAGAATTCCTGCACCCACCCACCCACCCACCAGGAACATGATGAGAATAAGAATAGAGAAAATGTAGTCACTTCAGAAAGGGATACAGGAAAAATGAAACAGTCACAAAAGGTTGGACAAAGAATTGGACTTACTTCTGCTACATTGTAAGAAGCTTGGAGATATGGTGCCCCCAGCACAGAAGTCTGCGGAGGGCTGGCTGGGTAACAATTATTTCAGTGGTTACACAGGAATATGACAGAACTTCTCAGAGAATGTGGCTACTCTGCTGGAACACATGGACAGAGAACACAAGGTCCTCACTGAGTGACTTAGCATATCCAGAGGTCTTATCCACCCCAGTGACCTGCTCCAGCAAAAACGCCAGGTCTGAATGTTCACTTGGACTACCTGCAGCGCATTGAGCAGAAGTGAGCCTCCCAGCAGGGGTAAGGGAGACAGGGAGTTTGCAGGCTTGTAGCAAGGAGAAGGAACACAATTACCAAATACTAGCAATTGAATGAACTGATCTTCAGAATGTTACTATTTAATTATTTATTGCATACAAGTTCTATGGATGTTAAATAAGGTAGACTTGGCTATTGCTAGAGTTTCTTTGCTTTTAAAGATTTTATTTATTTATTTGACAGACAGAGATCACAAGTAGACAGAGAGGCAAGCAGAGAGAGAGAGGGAAGCAGGCTCACTGCTGAGCAGAGAGCCCGATGCGGGACTCGATCCGAGGACCCTGAGATCATGACCTGAGCCGAAGGCAGCGGCTTAACCCGCTGAGCCACCCAGGCGCCCGTTTCTTTGCTTTTAATAAATACTCTCTTTTTATCATTCAGAAAATAAACTGTAAGACTCACCTTTAGTTCAAAGAATGTTGTAAATACATTTTTGTTTTGTTTGGTCATGAGGTTAGAACTGCAAATATGTATCATGTTAGAAGAAAACTGCCCTTAAATAAACAAAATCTGAGGGCACTCTGATCAGAGAGCTTGTGGCAGAGGGTTGGTTGGATGCTTGGCTCTCTGGTAGTATATCACAGCTGTTGCTTTAGAATTGGGGTTTAAGATATTTAAAAGGTGATTGCTTTTATTTCTTAAAGTGACTGCCTAAAAATTCTTGGTACCATCTGAGAATAATCGCAAGGACAAAGTAAAATCTAAATGCAAAAATGCCTTGGGTGGTGCTGATAGCTCTCCATCTCAGAATGAAGAGATTTTCTATGCCTATGCCCAAGTGCTTTTTGCATTTTAGCTAAAGGGACAGTCCCTTTAAACATGTAAATATCTTTCATAATCCAAAAAGGACTTCAGATACCAACCCCAAGGGAAGATTGAAGCACAAGATGTGCCCATCTGTTAGCTTAATAGCAAAGTCTTGGAGCCTGGGAGGCCATAAACAGCGTCTTCCAAAGAGTATTTTACTTTTTCTCTCTGATTCTATTACTGTGATAATCATCTATTAAGAACTTGTTTCTTCAAAGTCTAAAAAGTTGAAATCTGAAGTTAAGGGGAGCAACCATCTTTGTTAGGTTAGACAGGGTCTAGGGAATTGCAAAGAAAAAATGAAATTTCTCCCTTTGTCTATGAATGATAAAAGAGTCCGTCCAGAGATATAATCATCCAATAACTAGTGCTGTGTCCCACACTCAAGGGAAAGATCCTCTAAAAGTTTTCATCATTGCAGGCATCTTGTGTCTTCCTCCATCTTCCTTATCATGAACAAGTGGTAGAAATAGCTGTATTGGGTATTTACCTTTGGGGAGAAATCTTGTTATGTTAAAATGCACTTGATGATTCTATCTATCATAAATCTGAGTGTAGAAACACAAAACACAGAGGAAGGAAACTAGATTGTGTTCCTGCTGAAAAGCAGTGGGTGGGTGCAGAGATGCTGATCATGTTATCTTCATCCTTCAGCTTGGCTGGGGGATGACAGTTTTTCCCATCACCCTCTTGGTTCCCAAACTGTATTAGACAACTTCCTGGCTGTCTGTAATTTCTCCCCCGCACCAGATTTCTGTTCTGCATTAGAGACAAAATGGAGCAAGCCTAGCACACTCTCGCACTTTAGAATGATTATGGCCAGAAACCTATTTGATTTCTTATGAAAAAATTTTCAGGGTCAAAGTTAGGGTACAATGCTGGTTGTCCAGGTGGGTTCCCCCACACCCCACGGTTCTTTGGAGGTGCTCCAAAGGGGGTGAAGGGAAAACTGGCACGGTAGAGCTGGCCATCAACCCTACTTTAATCAGGGCAACTCTACCTTTATCCATATGTGTGTGCCTGCATGTGTGTGTGCATATGTAAATGTGTATCCCTCATATGATTGATTTTTTTAAAGACTGTTGTTAAAAAATACTCTAAAAGTTCGTAAACCATTTATGAAGATGATGAAGTCATGGACTAGGAATCAAACGATGAATTTCTTAGGTGGCCTCAAACAGGTAACTTCACCTCTCTAAACCCGTTTACTCTGGTCAGCTAAATAAAAGGGGTAGCCTTTCTGATGTCCAAGGTTCCCTCTAGTTTGGGAAGTTTATGCTGCTTTGATGAAGGAGGGAGCACTCAGAGGGAAGGAGTCAAACTGTCATGAGTGTAGAGAACTCTCCTCGGAAATAAGAGCAGCCATCAACACCTTCAGAAAAAGTGAATTGCCTTTTCCTATATTATATCAAATGTAATACCTGCTGAAATGCTTCTCCAAGTCAGGTCTGAATCCCCAGACACTTTCTGAGACAGTTGAACGGCTAGAGAAAACAGTAGTCCGTGCCTTGCATTAAATGTAATGGTTTTTCTTTCCTAAAGACTCTTTGCTTCACTTCCGTGCCCCTCCCCCAATATTGCTGGGCCCAGCACTAGTGCACCTTTGTGCAAGAAAGTCCCAAATCATCCTGGAACATTTCATAGAGACTATGGGCTGATGTGTGGGACTGATTGGCAGTCAACCCACTGGAAAGAACCAGCCTATCTGGAAATCATGAATGAAGCCAAGGTATCTTCAACCCATCAGCCACATGTTCCAGAACTTATCCTCTCAAGTATTTCAAGCACATATGACAATTGTGTGAGATGCTATGCTAGAAGCCAAGGCTACAGACATGAGGATCCCCTAGTCTACAGGGAGGCAGAGAGCATGCACTCATATACAGGGCTGAGAATTCTGATAGTTGAGGGCAGGGATGTCTTGGACATCACTTTCCACTTAGGAGCTAGCAAAATGTCTGGTAAATAAATAGTAGGTACTCAATAAAGACTTCTAGAATGAAAAGTAAACCCATGGGAAAGTAGAAGGGAGAGAAGTTTGTTTTGGCTAGGTTGTGGGTAGAGGAGAAAGCAGTTGGAACTATACTACTTATTCATCAGAAGACCCTGATAACATATTAAATGCCTGGTGTGACTTGTTACTGTTCTAAGTAGATATTCATTTTATCAAAATATTGGAAATTTTTTGCCAAAGTAATAAATCTCTAATATTGAAACACAACTGAATGGGGTGTCTGCGAATTGAATTCTTTAGTGTGTAGGAAAGAAAAAGGAATACTAAAATGATTAGCCCCAGTTCTAATGTTTACTCCATGGATGTACTCCTTTTCCACATTGCCCTCAGCCCTGCCTTCCAGAAATATGCAATAAATGATTTGTAATCTAGTCCCCCAAACACACTAGTTTAGTTGAGAGGTGCCAAAACACTTGAATTGCAAAAAATATGATTAGTACAACCTTCCTCTCCAATTGTAACTAATAGTGTTGGGGTTAGGATCTCCAGATAAAATACTGGACATCCAGTTAAATTATAATCTCAAACAAATAATGACTACTTTTTCAGTATGAGTATGTCCTAAATACTGCATGGGACACACATAACCTCATACATCAGTTAAATTGGGCAACCCTAGTTGGAGGAAGAATAATTAAGGTAAACAGTAGAGAGCTGTGTCCTTAATAAAAGTTACCACTAATCCCAAAGTTCATGTGTTAACCTTGTTCCACACTTTCCCATATGGTCCCATTCTCTTGGTGCTCCATTAGTCCTACAATTATTTCCCCCTCCTCTGGATATTGTTGTGAAATCCTTGACCAAAATGGACTGAATCCAGACAGGCTATTCCAAGGGAGAAAGCTCAGTAGAATTTGATTGACAAAGACAGGCTGTTCCACCCAGCCTAAAGCCTGATTCATGATAGTAATTGTAGACTCCTTCACAGTATCTGCAAAGCCTCCCAGCATCCCTTTAACCACCCCTTAGGCCTTGGACCCCTTACAAGCCATGCTTTTACAACATGACTCTGTCCCCAGGTCGCAGTTCCTTGACCCTTTTCTTTTGGAAATGAAATAGAGATTCTAGTTTAGACAACTCTCTTGAATAGAGGAGATACAAATTCAGGAGCTATGACTTGGCAATAAACAGGCACCCCTGTGGTCCAAGAAAAAAAGGAACCTGCTCTTCAGTGTTAATAAAAAAATTATAGATAAGAGCGGACAACAAGAAAGGAAAGTAAGCCCAAAGACCAAAAGTCTCACTGTCTTCATTCTCAGCCCTTCCTAGGGTCCAGCTACATCACTCTCCATGGTTTCCATGAAAATAACCCATAGCTTTACAGTAGGTTCCCCTTTTACTTGATGTGGTTCAAGTTCTATTACTGACAGAACCTTAGCTAAAACTCCAATTAATTCATTTTTTAACCTATCTCTTTTCACAAAGGATTTCAGGCACCCTTGAATAAAGAACGGATGGTCCTTGTGTTAACTTTAGCCATTTGGACAGGTGTGAGGTGCTATCTCATTGCAGTTTTGATTCGTACTTCCCTGATGACCAGTGATGTTGAGTATCGTTTTATGTGACTGTTGGCCACCTATATGTCTTTTTTGGAAAAATTTCTATTCGTGTTTTCTGCCCCTTTTTAAGTTGGATTTTTCATTTTCTATATGTTGAGTTTTATAAGTTCTTTATACATTTTGCATACTAATGCTTTATCAGATATGTCATTTGCAAAAATCAATAATACAAGAAACAACAGGTGTTGGTAAGGCCGTGGAGAAAGGGAAACCCTCTCACACTGCTGGTGGAATGCAAACTGGTGCAGCCACTCTGGAAAACAGTGTGGAGCTTCCTCAAAAAGGGAGATTGAGCCTTGCTTTGGGCTCCCTGCTCAGTGGGGACTCTGCTTCTCTCCTTCTTCATCTCCCTCTGCCCCTTCCCCACCTGCATCCACACTACTCCCTCTCTCTCTCTCTCTCTCTAAAAATAAATAAATAAAATCTTAAAAAAAAAATAGAACTACCCTACAATTCATCAGTTGCACTAGTAGGTATTTACCCCAAAACACAAAGGTACTAATTCAAAGGGAATCATGCACCCTAATGTCTATAGCATTATAGACATCTATAGCATCTATAGCATTATCTACAACAGCCCAAAGTATGGAAACAGCCTGTGCCCATTGACTGATGAATGGATAAAGAAGATGTGATATATATATTCACAGATGCACACACACATGCACATACACAACGGAATATTACTCAGCCACAAAAAAAAGTATGAAATTTTGTCATTTGCAATGATGTGGATGGAGCTAGAGAGTATAATATTATGTGAAATAAGTCAGTCAGAGAAAGACAATACCATATGATTTCATCCTACGTGGAATTTAAGAAACAAAACAAATGAGCAAGGGGTAAAAAGAGAGAGAGCGAGGCAAACCAAGAAACTAACTCTTAACTATAGAGAAGAAACTGATGGTTACCAGAGGGGTGATGGGTAGGGGGGGATGGGTAAGATAGGTGATGGGGATGAAGGAGGGCACTTGTGATGAGCACCAGACGTTGTATGGAGGTGCTGAATCACTACGTTGTGTACCTGAAGCTAATATTACAATGTATGTTCACTAACTGAAATTTAAATAAAAACTTGAGAAAAAATAGATGGCCAGATCGATAGACAGTAGACAGACTGAGTTCTTCCTGAGAGGCAGTCTATGACCGGCAAAGCAGCTAAACCACCCACCCTTTGCTACTAATCCATCTGTTAATTTTATATTCTATCAGTGGAGCACCTACTCAGTTTCAGGGTCTATTTTGGGTACTGGGATACAGTAGTCAGTAAGATGGCCAAAAGTCTGGCCTCCTAGAGCTATATGTGGGCACGCTCACACACGCACGCACAACACACACACACACAGTGACAATAATCCAGACTCAGAGGATATGGGGGAGAAAGGAAAGTTCAAAGCCGAGATACATTTCAGAGGAAGAAATGAAAGAAATTGACCCACGGAATATATGAAATGAAGAAATAGAGATGAAAGGATGATTCTCATGTCTAGGAGAATGGAGGTGCCACTTGAAACAACAACAGCTAGAAATTCAGACTAATCTTCTGTTATGCTCCATGTACAACACAACTGTTTCTATCACTACCTCCAAATTGCCAGCCTTCCTCTACCTCTCAAGAGAGCCATGTTCTTCTCAGATATCAAAAAGGTAATTCAAAAGATACCTCCCCAGATCTAATTAGAAAATCAGAAAGAAGAAGAGATTTATAGGGTTAAAAACCAATAGAATGGGCTATTAAAAAAAGAAAAATATATGGAGTTCGTAGAAAAAGATAAATATCTTAGCATAAACATCCCAAAATAAAATAGCCAGTTGGTAATTAAAAGTCTCTTGATCCCCATAAACACCACAAAATACATACATATATATGATATATATATACAGTTATTTTTTACCTACGAGACTGGCAAAGTTGTAAAAAAGCTCTTCAAAGAGAACAGTTTGGCAATATATCAAAACATTAAATACGATCACTCTGTGCCCCAACAGTTCCACTTAGAATATTTCCTCAGGAAATAGGACAGTGGCACTTACTTATAACTAAAATATATTCATTGTAGCACACAAAAAAATGGCAACTGTTCAATATATAAATTAGAGATTGATTAAACAAACAAGGTATGTATCTATGCAATAAAATGCCATCTAAATAGTAATGAGGATAAATTTATATCCATTTACTAATATGGAAAAGATGTCTATAACTTGCTATATGAAACAAAGCAGTTACAAAATGTTATCAAAATTGTGGCCCCATTTTTCTCATTTTTGACAGGTCTCTATTTATATGCATCTATATGACTAGGAGGAAAAAAATCTATAAGGATGTTCACCAAATATCAACAATACTGTTCTCTGGATTATTAGATTATAATTGACATTTACTTTCCTTTTAAAAAATGTATTTTCATTTTCTGATCTTTTTCCAAGAGAAACTTTTTTAACAGAAAAAAAAGCTATCAAAAATCATCACTATATAAAGAGCTCATTCAATAATAAGAAAACACCAGGGACGCCTGGGTGGCTCAGTTGGTTAAGCAGCTGCCTTCGGCTCAGGTCATGATCCCAGCGTCCTGGGATCGAGTCCCACATCGGGCTCCTTGCTCATCAGGGAGCCTGCTTCTCCCTCTGCCTCTGCCTGCCATTCTGTCTGCCTGTGCTTTCTCTCTCTCCCTCTCTCTCTCTGACAAATAAATAAATAAAATCTTTAAAAAAAATAATAATAATAAGAAAACACCATAACTTCAATAGAAATAATTGGCCAAAGGATGTTAGTAAGCAATTTATAAGAGAAGTTTAAACACCATACTAACATATGGAAAAATATTCAGCTTTACAAGTAATCAAAGAGATGAAAATTAAAATATTTATACCCTTCAAGTTAGCAGTTTTTTTTTTAATTCAGAATATGAAGTGTAGGCAAGAGGTATTGAAACAAATATGATCAAACACTGGTAACAGACATGTACAGTGGTGCCACCCTTTTGGAAATCAATTTTGCAATGTTTTTCAAAAATCTCTAATTCTTTAATTTATTCATACACTTTGATACAATATTTCTACTTTGGGTAGCACTTAAAACAAACAAATCTAAGTGCAAGCATATACGTAGATAGATAGATAGATAAATCCCCAAACAAAATGTTTACTAAATCACGTTTATCATAAATAGAAATTTTATTTTATTTATTTTTTAAAGATTATTTATTTATTTATTTATTTGACAGAGAGATAGAGAGCACAAGTAGGCAGAGCGGCAGACAGAGGGAGAGGGAGAAGCAGGCTTTCTGCTGAGCAGGGAGCCTGATGTGGGACTGGATCCCAGAACCCTGGGATCATGACCTGAGCTGAAGGCAGCTGCCCAACTGACTGAGCCACCCAGGTGCCCCTATCAATAGAAATTTTTTTTTAATTTTATTTTTTATAAACATATATTTTTATCCCCAGGGGTACAGGTCTGTGAATCGCCAGGTTTACACACTTCACAGCACTCACCATAGCACATACCCTCCCCAATGTCCATAACCCACACCCCCCAACCCCCCTCCCCATCAACCCTCAGTTTGTTTTGTGAGATTAAGAGTCACTTATAGTTTGTCTCCCTCCCAATCCCATCTTGTTTCATTTACTCTTCTCCTACCCCCTTAACCCCCCATGTTGCATCTCCTCTCCCTCATATCAGGGAGATCATATGATAGTTGTCTTTCTCCGATTGACTTATTTCGCTAAGCATGATACCCTCTAGTTCCATCCACGTCGTCGCAAATGGCAAGATTTCATTTCTTTTGATGGCTGCATAGTATTCCATTGTGTATATATACCACATCTTCTTTATCCATTCATCTGTTGATGGACATCTAGGTTCTTTCCATAGTTTGGCTATTGTAGACATTGCTGCTATAAACATTCGGGTGCACGTGCCCCTTCGGATCACTACGTTTGTATCTTCAGGGTAAATACCCAGCAGTGCAATTGCTGGGTCATAGGGTAGTTCTATTTTCAACATTTTGAGGAACCTCCATGCTGTTTTCCAGAGTGGTTGCACCAGCTTGCATTCCCACCAACAGTGTAGGAGGGTTCCCCTTTCTCCGCATCCTCGCCAGCATCTGTCATTTCCTGACTTGTTAATTTTAGCCATTCTGACTGGTGTAAATCAAAGAAATTTTTTTTAAAGATTTTATTTATTTATTTGAAAGAGAGGCAGTGAGAGAGAGCATGAGCAAGGAGAAGATCAGAGGGAGAAGCAGATTCACCGTGGAGCTGGGAGCCCCATGCGGGACTCGATCCCGGGACTCTGGGATCATGACCTGAGCCGAAAGTAGTCGTCCAACCAACTGAGCCACCCAGGCGTCCCTCAATAGAAATTTTAAAACAAAATAATCTACAAACAAGGGAATGCTTTGGTCTATCTTAGACTATCATATTAGATATAAGGAGTTATATACAAACAATATGTATACATGCAAAAACTATGTAAAAGAAAATAAAGAAAAAGCAAAATTAGAACAAATCATTGAGAGGTAGTAGGACTAACTTTTTTCTTATGCTTTTCTGTATTTTCTATGTTAAACCATGAACACAAATTCTTTCTATAGCTGAATTACACCACCACCCCAGTTTTCTTTAGGTTTGGTAGATTTTTCTACTCAGCACTTAAATATTGCTTTCCATATATAGTCATGCCCATTTTGCCATGTTGTTCTCTTATCAAAAACCTTCCTTTGTTCCTCACGGGAAGGATATCAAGCTCAAATGGCACATAGCGTGACTCCCAAAGACTCAACAAGCCACACTCAACCCTCTGACCTGTCTCATTTCTTACTCCTCTCCGACATGGTACCCACACACTCATTTCTGACCATTGGTCCAGGCTGTCTTCCCACCTAAATGGCCTCTCACCCATCATCCCCGCCTCTCTTAAGAGCTAGCAGTCTTTGCATGGCTTAGACAAGTCCGACTCCTTCAGAAAGCTTGCCTTGATTGCTCTGGCCATCCTGATCTTATTCTTTTCTCTTTCAGTCTATACTGCTTATACTCACTTTGGCCTTTACCTTGCCGGGCTCTCTAGCTAATTAGGACAGCATTTTTTCACATAGGCTGTTTATTGGCTGGAAGAGCCCACGTACTGACACCTACTGAAAATTTCTGAATCCTTTCTAAAATAAATCAGAAACTGAAGCCAAAGGAAAGTGGCCATGCGGTGCAACAACTTCCAGATGACCCCCAAATCCACTAAAGGGGGACCCTTGGGCACCCATGTCTTTCTCCACCAAAGACAGAATCTTCCCCGATCTGAAAAATCTATTTTAGCTATATTAGAGTTTTCTTGTAACAGTCTCACATCACCATCCAGGAAGAATTTACTCAAATAACCTGTGCATGGGAGGGAATGTTTCTAGATGTTAGGCGCTCTGGGTCTTTGAAACAATTTCAGCCTCAGCGGGCTCTATCTTCACCTACAAGGGAGAAGTAAAGTCTATGCTCAAGTGTTCCTGAGGAGCACCCCAGCCACTGGGTAATTCACAAGCACAGGACTTCACCCCCCCCACTGAGACTGTAAAGGTAAGGGAATGAGAACTGATGTTTATTGATCACTTGTCATAATTGTTGGGATCATCATCATATGAAGACCCACCAGTTTTGAGCCTTTCATGTGGTCCAAGAGCATGACATACATTATCCAGTCCTCCCAACAATGCTGTGAGGTGGGTACAACATCTCCATTTCTTCAGGTAGAGACATGGGATCTCAAGGTCAGTATCTTACCCGAGGTTCCATACATCAAAAGTAGCAGGACCAGACACAGAACCTCTGCCTTCAAAGCCTATGATCTTTCTGCCATCCCACAGGCCTCTCTGTAAATCCTTCATCTCCACTCCAATGTGTTTGAGACCATCTTAATCAAGAAGTCCTTCCATATGTCTAACCTAACTCCTTCATGCTGCAGCTTCAGATCCTTTCCTCCTCCTCTTGGGAGAATTGGTCCTGGGCTTTGAAATAATTGCTCTTCTGCAAAGATTGTTAAATTACCCCTTGACCACTTGTGTAGATTGAATCATTCTAGAACATCCCAGGCCTGATTTGGGGGAGCCATTAATCACTTCCATCCTCTTATCCCAAATACTCTTTGGTTCTCTGCAGCCCTCTGACATGTACTCTCCATTTTGAAATGTACTTAAGAATTCCCTGGATAATTTGGGGGGGGGGGCAGGGAGGTGTGATGATTGGGGGTGGGGAACCTTTCCAACTGTTCAAATAGGATGCCTTGTTTCTGAAGTAAGAGAGCTCAGAGGAAAGCTCAGACAGCTGGGACCAGGGAAATAATGTATAGAACGAGAAAACAGATGAGTTCCAATGAAGATGAATCAGAAACACGGGATTAAATTTCCCTGAGGCCTTCATTCTTACAGGAAATGTGCTGGATAAAATATATTTGGATGATTTATCACATGCAAAATGTTTTCTTCCTTTTAAGAAAATAGGCAAGATGCGGAGTACCTTCCCAGGCCACTCAGCGTCAGAATTAGATCCAATCAAAGCCAGCACTGCCCCCTGAGTCAGAGTCAGGTCAAGCCTGAGTGTCTAGCTGAGTCTCCCAGGAGCCGGCATGTTCCAGCAAAGTGCCTCCCATAACACCAGGCTGGGCATCGGGAGCCCTGAGATCCAGCCCTGGCTCTACCATGGACGATCTTGGCAAGTCCCTTCAGCTCCCTGGACCTCAATTTCCCCAAATTTAGATCCAACAGCTTCAGATTATATAACCTCAAGAATCCTTTTCAGGTCTGATGTTTCATAATTCTCCACTGAATATGAGCAGTTTGCAAAAGGGGATTCACCAAACACCGATCCTACAAGACTCTGGGTAAGGGGACAGTTCAGTTGCCCCAGAGTTTGGAAAATGCTACATATGTGAAACCCCCTCTTCAAGCTTAAATCAGCTTAATCCAACATTTCCCTCATCCGACACGACAGAACTCTGCTCTGGGTACTACCATTGACTCCAGGAGTTGTATTTTGGGAAACACTGAATGAAAAATTCTCTACTTCCTTCTCACTGGTGAGGCATTACAATAACACATCCCTCTCCTGCGCAGTCATGTCAGGGTTGGAAGAGCACTGCCTGGTTGCTGGAGGCTCTGGGCACTCCAGGCCTTGAACGGAGCATGTCGGACAGCACACAGCCCCAGGATATCCATGTGTTTGCGAACAGAACCAGGGCGAAGACGGCAGGATAATGAATTAGCTGTATATGGGTACTCTAGTGCCCTGGGTAGGCTACAGAATGCTTCCTCGTCCCGGACCAACATCACCAGCAGAGGGCCTCACTGCACACTCCTTCCTCCGCCGCCACCGCACCCCGCCCCCC
>NW_019154089.1:33480229-33499522 GCF_002288905.1 Enhydra lutris kenyoni | reverse complement strand
CCCCCCCCCCCCGCCCCGCCCAAACTCTCCCCACCTCCTCCACCCAGCCTTGGGTATTTCAGGATAAAAAGATCAGGGAAGCCATCAGAAGAATGACTCCTTCCTTGGTTTCTATTTTGAAAAAGCCGAGCCTCGCTGGGGCGTGTATAAGTCTGCCAAGTCTCCCATAACAAAATAACACAGACTGAATAGACTGAATGGCTTAAACAGCAAAACTTACTTTCTCACCATTCTGGAGACTCTGAGTTCAAGATCAAGGCACAGTCTGGGCTGGTGAGACCTCACCTCAGGGCTTGCCAGCAGCCATCTTCTCTCCATGTCCTCCCATGATCTCTTCTCTAGGCACACACATCTCTGGGATTTCTGAGGACACCGGCCCCATCAGAGTAAGACCCCACCCTTATGATCTCATTTAACCTCAATGACCTCCTTAAAGACCCCACCCCTAAATACAGTCACACTGGGGGAGGGGGGTCCAACCAGCATGTTTATGGGGGCACACAATTAAGTCCATAACAGGAGAATTCCTCTGGATTGTTACAGAGTTGAGTGAGCTTAGAATTTAACAAGCAGAGGAGGGGAAGCAATAGTAAAGTCCTCCAGGGCTGAGTGGATGAAGAACAGCTGTCTACGGGGGCTTCCAGCCCCTTGCTGAGGAATTGAAGGCTGTGCCTTGGAGGAAGTCAAAGGGACACATCTTAAGAGGCTTTGTGCTGTCACTCGGTGGGACTTCCACGGACCAGCTTGGCACAGAAGGTGCAGAGCCACTAGCCTGATGGTCGCATAGACTTGAACAAGGAGGGTATCTGCTGTGACTGTGTAGACGCACGTTTTGAGCCACCCAGCAAGTGCACAAGACCTCAAACATTTCTCCATTCTCAGGGACAAGGAAAAGCCCCAGGGATGACTGAAATTGAATTCCCCAACACCCAGATAAATGAAATCTTGCAACAGATTCAACTTCTTTTAGAGAAATAAAATAACTATGGCATGCACCTGTGTTTGGAGTCAATTTCCCACCTGACGCTCTGATGTTACTAGCTATGGGCAGGTATACAGTCGTGCAGAGCAAGGCCACGAAGGGCCAGTGTAGGCCTTGGTGATAAAGATTCAAGGGTTTCCCAGCAGTGAAACTCATTATACAGGATTTGTATTGAAAAACAATGTAGTTGGTCCTGACCCTTCCGTACAGCCAGGCCCCGGGAATTTACCCCGGTTGCCTCTCTCCTTGCCTTGGTTGGAGGTTATGTTAGTTTCTAGCAATAACAAATTACCACAGACTTGGTGGCTGAAAAGAACAGAAATGTATTCTTTCACAGCTCCGGAGGTCAGAAATCCAAAGTCAAGGCGTTGACAGAGCCACATGCCCTCCAGAGGCTCTAGGAGAAGATCTGTTCTTTGTCCTTCCAGATTTGTGGGGGCTGCCAGCTCTCCTACTTGAGGCCTCCATCTCCACATCACCGCCTTCTCTTCTGTGTGTCTGTCTCAAAACTTCCTCTGTCTCTCTCCTATAATCTTAAAAGGACACATGTGATTGCATTAGGAGCCCCTGGCTAATCCAACATAAATGCTTCCTCTCAACATTCCAAACCTCCTCACGGTGTTTGCAAAATAAAGTCCATGTGTGGGTCCCAAAGATTTGACACGGGTATCTTTGGGAGGCATTTCAGTCTACCACAGGCAGGTCAAGGTCTTGGGAAGCTGGGCCAGGGGTGATCCACCCCACCCCCAGCCAGGCTCACCGCCACAGCTCCCAGTTCAAGGCCTGGCACAGAGTGGGCCTTTGATATTTCTCAAATAAAGAGTTTGTTGGATAAAAACAAATAAGTTAAGTAAAACCATGGGCTAGGTTCACTCTTGAGAGGACTTATCCAGTAGAACCTAAATTTTTGTATTTTTGTTGACTAAGCTCACACACAAACACCAAAGGAGGGGGTATGCATGGAAGGGTAGAACCAGAACTAGAATTAGAACTAGAACTAGAACTTCCAGCTTTTTAAATTGCTAAGTGAGGAGTGTGAAAGAGAATGCCATTTACTTTCATTATCATTTCATAAAAGAAAGAATATTTTAACACCAAAAGGAAGGTCATTGCCTCAGAAGAAAGGAGAGTCCTTAAATTAAATAAATGTAGCCTCATTAAAAATTCAGCTCACAGTCTTTTTTTTCTCTCTCTCAGTTTGTCACAGACAAATGAAAATTCCATCGTAGACTGATACACTTTGCAAATGGGACATTTAGAAGCAACTGCAGAAAACAATTTTGGAAGGGAAAAAGCCACCTAATTCTAAGAATGAAGGAATGAGCCTCTGTTGTTCAGAGAACCTCCCCTCTCCCCAAAATGCCCCAAACTGTAACCTTTTTCCGCCATGAAGCAGAGGCTGAGCTGCCAGGGCCCACTGAGAGTATACGCAGGGCGTCCCCGGGGGGCTGCCACCTGTGACATTAGACTGCTCGTATCAGACAGACTGGACCCCTCCCTCCAGCCTCTGTCCCTCAGGCTGCTTCTCTTGCATGATCAACTAAACCTCTGCAGCTTCTGCCTCTCGCAAGGCCTGTCCATTCCACAAGGCCCACGGCACTGCGATGATGTCCCAAAGACCTCTGCCACATCAGTGCCTGTCGCCCATCCTCTGCCGGCCTCCCGGAGGTAAGTCTGCAGTGTGGTGCGTGTACACAGGCTCCAGTGCCTATGTGTGCCCCCTTCAGGAGCCTCTCCCCTCACTGTGGGCACCAGCCCAGAGCAAGGCCAGCAGGACCCACTTCCTAGGGACCTACTGTGTGCCTGTTCCCCATTGCTCGGCCCAAGTGAGGCGAGCTCCTGGTGCTACTTCAGGAAAAGCCATCTGGGAAGGAGGCACGGTCCACTGGGTGCTTCATGACCAGGAGGACTTCACTGCTGGGCTTTATGAAGCTTTCAGGAAACCTACAGAAAGAAGCCACTGGGTCCCAAAAGCCAGGCCTGGTGAAGCTCCCGGAGCCAGCCCAAACGTCCACTTCTGTCCCTGAGAAGAACTTAGGACTTGGTATATTGCTAATTGGCCTGCAATTTGCACCTCAGTCTGGAAGACAAAAAAGACCAAATATTTGAAAAACAAGCTGAAGGAGAGGCTGGAAGGACGGGGACATGGGAGGTGCTGTTCTGTAGGTCATAGTTTCAGTTCTGCGAGATGAGCAGCTCAGAGACCAGCAGACAGTTGACAATGCTGTGTGTTCACTGAAACATTGGTTGAGTGTGGATCTCATGTTATCTATTCATACCACAGCGAAAATTTTAAATTAATAAAATGCACATATATTTTTATGAAGATTTTATTTATTTATTTATTTTAGATTTTATTTATTTGACAGAGAGATCACAAGTAGGCAGAGAGGGAGAGAGAGGGAAGCAGGCTCCCCACTGAGCAGAGAGCCCGATGCGGGGCTCAATCCCAAGACCCTGAGATCATGACCTGAGCCAAAGGCAGAGGATTAACCCACTGAGCCACCCAGGTGCCCCGAAGATTTTATTTATTTGGAGAGACAGAGCATGAGCAGGTGGAGGGACAAAGGGAGAAAGAGGATCTCAAGCAGACTCCCCATTGAGCACAGAGCTGCATGCAGGGCTTGATCTCAGAACCCTGAGATTATGACCTAAGCCAAAATCAAGAGTCGGGTACTTGACCAACTGAGCCACTCAGGCCCCCCAATATATACATTTTTAAAGCTAGACTGTCTGACGCAATAATCCTACCTCTAGGAATTCTGAGAAAACATCAGAGATCCATCTGCCTTTTGGGCATAAGAATGTTCTCTCTGGTTACATGCAGTAGGAAATAGCTACATGGTGGGATCTCTTGCAACTAATAAAGACTATCTTGTAAAAGAATTCATACTGACATTAAGAAAACAGACACAGTGTAATAAGCTGAGATAGTCACTAGCGTTTGCTGTCGCTGGGTAGAAGAATTGCGGAGAACAGGGGCTGTTGTAGTTTCCTCCCCCACACAAGTCAAGGCTGTGCTCACCGGCCTCAGGGGAGATTTGTGTCACAAGGCAACCTCCTTCCTGGGTTTTGGTCCTAAATTCTTAATTCACTGGAGCAATTTTCAGGGGAAAGGGAGAAGCTATTGGTGGGGAGGGAAAGACAAGAGAGAAAAGGGAGAGGCGTGAAGAAAGTCTGTGGGAACTGTTCACCCCTCCTGCCTTCCTTGCCTCTGTCCCCTGACAGTACCTCAGGCAGATGGTGATCCTCAGGGGAATAGTGGCAGCATACCCCAGAGGGTTCGACCCGAGTTCTAGCCCCTGCCCGACCCCATCCTGACAAAGACCACTTTGCCAAACCCAGCACAGAAACTGCAGCCAGCCTGCCATCAAGGGATCCTGCAGGAGCAGCAGTGAGGCCACATCATGGCGTGTGCAAAGGCCCTGAGGCCAGGCTGTTACTATTTCCAGCCCAGTTCTAGTGAGACCCAAGGGGTGACATGGACAGCCCACCAGTGAGGCAGAGGGGACACACAGAGTGAGGAAATATTTGATTTGTAGAACTAATCTGCCTCTTCTTCCATGCCAGATTTATGGAATAAAATCCATACTGACTGAAGGAACGATATGAAAGAAACAAGTCACAAATGGTGTGATTTGTGTCATCCCATAAGGAATGCAATGTCATGATTCTCATTTTCCAGGTCAGGACACTGAGGCACAAAGGAACAAAGTAGCTCCCTGAATGCCACGCCACTAACAAGCAAGAGAATGAGGTTTTGAATCCAGATCATGCGAGTCCAGAGTGTCCCTTGTCTTCCACAGTCCCCACCATCCACGCTGCACGGTGTGAGTGCACCTCTGAAGAGAAGACACCCAGAAGCTTATGTACCAAAAGTTTCACAGCATAACCTCGGGAGTCATCATTTTTCTCTGCATCCTTGTCCATATTTTCTGGAATGAACATTCATTTCTTTAATAATTAGAAAAAATTAAATCATATTTAAAACAGAACAGAAAGGTCTCTGTGTTCCCTGAGGTCCCGAGAAGCTCCCAAAGCTCAGAAGGGCTCCCAAGGGACAGCAAGTCCTCCTGCAGCACAGCCCACCGGGGGCTCAGGACCCTGCCTCCCTCCCTAGCAGGACTGAAGTCAGCTGCCTCCTTGGGGCCTAGGGGAGGGAGCCACATAGACATTGGGCTTAGCTGAGTAGCCTTCCCCCCACAATCAGAGTCCAAAGAATGGCCCCAAAGGGCAGCTCCTCAAAGTTGTGTTTCCCCCTGCCACCCTCTAAGACCCAGTGCCCTGAATCTGGTGACTCCATGGGTGGGCAGCCTTCTGGGGTCTGTCAGGCTGCAGAAGAGTCAAGGTTGAAGGATATCCCCGTCTGTGATCTGATGTCAGGTCTCAGCCAAGGAGAACCTCCTACCCTCTCCCTCTGAGTCCAGATGAGAACTGGTGAAGGACTTTCAGATAGCACTGCATGAGGACAATTTATTGAGAGCTCCCTCAAGAGGGGAGTGCAGAAATTCCTTTTACGGTCAGAAACAGGTATAGGCAGCACCCAGCAATTTCCATCATCCCTGAGGCCCAGGTCAGCCTCAAGTCAGAGATGCCCTGGGAGCTCTTTGCTGCCCAAACCGCTTGCCTTCTGTGAGCTCTATCCTCTGTTTTCTATTTCTAGTGGGCCATTCTCAGTTGCCCTAGCTGGGATATCTTTCCAGCTTATTCCAAAATATTCTCTTTCCTTTTCTCAATGCGTAGTCTGCTTTGAGCACTTCATTCCACAAGTTCCAAGAGCACAGAAAGTCCTTTCCTGCCTCAGGACCTTTGCACTTGCTATACCCTCTGCCTGGGGTAGAGGTAGCACTCTTCATAGCACAGGCTGGGCCTTCGGGTCTCAGCATGGAGTCACTACCTCTGGAGCCTTCTGACCACTCTAAGGAGGGAGCCAGATCTCCAGCACAGCATTCCCAGGCCAAAGGTCACAAATCCACAAAATCAGAATGCAACTCATGCTGTGTAGGTGGGAGAATAGCTATGGCACTGGCTTCTGGGCTGGATGACTCTATCAGACCGGAAAGTGGGTGCCCCATCCAAAGGGAGCAGCCGCTGTGTAGCCCCAGTTGCGGTGCTGCCTGTAGAAATAGAGCTTGTGCTACTGAACTTCCAGTTCTCCAAGAAAAGCCAGAAAACTGAATTTCCACCCAAACTCTTTAGATTGTTTATATCAACGTCCACACGCTGCTGTAGGCAGCAGCAGATAGC
Organism: Enhydra lutris kenyoni; assembly: GCF_002288905.1. Classification (NCBI taxonomy): domain Eukaryota; kingdom Metazoa; phylum Chordata; class Mammalia; order Carnivora; family Mustelidae; genus Enhydra; species Enhydra lutris. The sequence continues at coordinate 33,493,293 of NW_019154089.1, read as the reverse complement.
CCAGGTCTCTCCTCTGCATCCCTGTGGTCGAGCTCCATCCAGCCTGGACTCCCCTCCTGGGCTCATGCCTCCTGCCCAGCTCCAGGGTGCCAACCCCACACCCGAGAACAGGCCTTCCCTTCCTCATACTTGTCCCCAGCTCCACGCTGAACCCCTAGGATGTGCCTAGTGTCCTGGCTCCAGCCTTGCCGACCCTGCGGCCCAGAGGGCAATGCTGGCATCCCCAGCTCTGACCCCACAGAAGGAAAGGGTTTGGGTCCTGGCAGAGATTTTCAAAGGCCACCACCCCCGTGTGAGTGCCCAGCAGCCTCTGTTGCCACATCCCCGGGGAACACAGACAAATGCCACCCCCGCCCCTAGAGTCAGCAAGCTATTTCCCACCACATCCTGTCCTCCCACCCACAATCTGCAAACCAGCCTGTGTGCCTCCATTTCATTAATTGCAGGCTGACTGATGGCGCCGGACTGTGCTCTGGCTCCGGGGTAGCAGCAAGCAGAACCCACACCGGTGCCTCAGACCCAAGTGGGCTGGGGGCGGCAGGGGGGAAGGGAGCTGACCCCTGTTCCAGTTCCACGAACCGGAGATCCTTCACCCTCCTCTTCTGGGGCTGATCCCAGTATTTTTCCCAGCCCTGGAGCTCAGTTCCTAAACTCTCCCGGAAAGGACTCACAGCCAGAAAAAGGCTATCACCAATCTGTGGACCTCGTCAGGCCCTTCTTCCACTACTCCACAGAGAGCTGGCGGAGAGTGCAGCTGCGGAGGAGAAGACAGGGAGACAGTGTGACCTTCTCCAGCTGGGCAGTCAAGTGTGGAGCTGCCCTATCCGGGATGCCGGCTTCCAGGATGAAATCGATGTGCAAAGCGGGAGTTTGTTCGTTAATCAACAGCTGGCAGCAAATAGCAGCACTGACTGAGCAGGGCCCAGGGCCAGCTGCTCTGTAAGTATTAGCTCACTTAATCCTCACAGCAGCCTGAGGAGCTCAGCACAACCCCTTCCTTTTCCCAGACAAGGAAACTGAGGCACATGGCCATTGAGTAAATTTTCCAAGGTCGCATGGCTGGGAAGCAGCAGCTTTGGTATTGACGCCCAGCCAAGGAGACCCCAAAGTCTGAAATGCCACGCTGTGCTTGCCAAGAATCTGCAGTGCCCATCGCTGATGGACACCTGATCCCACGGAAATGCCATTGTTAAGTGAAACAGAGGGACGTGAGAACACATAGAATGCAATAGAATGCATAGAACACGTAGAACGCAATCCCTTTGGAAATAAAAAATACATATGAACATGCGGCTGCCAAGGCCAGGACGTGAAAAGCCCCGTCACAATGACAGGGTGGTGACGGCTGGCGGAAACCTCCATGGAAGCCAGGCTACTGCACTCACTGCTCAGGTGGCTGCTCTCGGCATGTCACCTGTCCCCACAAAGACTCCATTTCCTCACCTGGAAAGAAGAAGCTGTGCCTGCCCGACATCACTGTGTATGAATCAGACACAGATCACCCAGTGTATGGTTCCACTCATACAAAATGTCCGGAAAAGGCAGAACTGTGCAGATGGCGGAGAGATTAGGGGTTGCCTGGGGCTGGAGACTAACTGTAAATGGGCCTGAGAGATTGTACTGGGGTGATGGAAATATTAGAAAATGGACCGTACCGATCGTTGCACAACCCCAAATTTAGTCAAAATCTTTGCATTAAAATGATTCATTAATCATGAAAACAAGGGAATTTTATGGTGTATAAATTAAATCTCAATAAAGTTCTAAAAAACTTAGGTAGAACTGCTGGTACCTAGAGGTGGTTATTGCCATTATCATTGTTAATGGGATTGATGACAGGCTTATGAAGAGGTGTTTCCAGTGAATTAAAATGGTTTTGCTTCTCTGTGTTTTTCACATTTGTACAATAAATACATATTTCTTGCATAATAAAAAGAGAAAGGGAAAAACACACTGCCATTAAATATCATTGACGAAAAGGATGCTATTATCATGAGGATGATTTTAATTTTCTTCCTTTGGCTTCTTTTCTATTTTGCAAGAATGAATACATACACCGCTTGGCTAAAACAGGAGACGGTTGTTTTCGTAAAGAGCTTATTTTATATTCAACCTTGTGATAAACACCACAAAGCATGCATGGGAACATAAGACGTTGGCCCCCAGGGTCTTTCCATCTGGAGTGGAGGCAGGACAGATAAAGGACCAATCTGGAAAGCTGAAGAACAAGGAGACAGTCTGTGCTAAGAAAGTGAATGTTTGCCTCCAGCAGGGCTAGAGGACCCAAGGTTATGGAATGCCTGCTGGCTGAACTACCAGGGACGAGAGCTTAAGAAGACAAGAGGAAGAATGGCCCTTTCCTCCATAAATATTAATTGGGCACTGACTCCGTACCAGACCATGCTAGGAGCTGGGGACGCATGGCGGCAGGACTGCCAGGGTCCCTGCCGCGCTGGCCTGGCTCTGAGCGCAGCACCCGCCAACGACCCTGTGCTCCCCACACAGACTCCCTGCTGCCTGGGGGCCTCATCCACAGTTGTTCAAGGGCAAGAGTTAGGGCAGGCCCCACATCGTGAGAAGACCTGGATCCCTGCCCCAGCCCTGCCACCGATTCCCAAGACTGAATCCCTCTCTTCCAGGCCTCAGTCCCCCCACCCACATAAATGAGGGAGTAGTGGTTACGGGGTTATAGAGATGAGATGATAATGTTCTGTGCACAGCTCTACAGCCACAAACGTCCAGGTTCAAGCACCGAAGCCTCTCAGAGCTCCAGTCTGCTCTTCCGAACAAGCGGGTGGAATGACAGCACATGGGAGAGGGTCTGGGTAATGCACCCGAGGACCCGAGGACCGCATGTACTTGGCAAGTGTACGCTGGGTCTGCGGACACTGGCGGCCCGCCTCCCAGCGGACGACCGACCGTGCTGGGAGATTCCCAATCCCTGGGGCGTCCCAGCCCTGGAGAGGAGAACGAAGTAACCAACAGAACCAGCTCCGCAACTGCAAATCCCACAGCCCGGGACGCGAAGGTGGGAGGGAAGCGGCGGGTAAGGGCCGTGGAGGAAAAGATCCTAGCCCGCCTGCCCCTTCACCACATACTCAGTGCAGCACTGCCACCTGTTGGCAGGAAAGGAGGATTGCAGGAACAGACCGCTTGAATGTGGGGGATCTTGAACCCCCGCTGGCAAATACGGAGTGGGAGCCTTAGAGATGGGCCTGGGGGGCGTGGGGCTGATTTCATTGGAAACGTTTGGGTGGAAGGGATTTTTTCTCTGGAGCTATGAGACCTGAGTCCAAGTCCCAGCTTTGAGACGTCCAAGAAACTGTAACCTCCCCCGGCCTCAGTTTTCCCATCTATGTGATAGGAATAATAATGTCTCCTTCCAGGGTGATAATGCAAGTAAAGGAAACGACATGGTGAGAACTCCATAAAGGTTATTCTTCCCTCTGGACCTCTGCTCCCACCACACCACACCTCTGGGGCTGTACAAGGAGGGGCAGTGCAGGATTCTGGAGTCCTGGTGTGTATCATCATTCCTGAGTGCTGGTCAAAAATATCGTTGCTCAGGCCCCTCTGACATTGCTCTGAACCAGCTGTCTGGGGCTAATAGCCTATGAATCTGCATTTTAGCAAACTCCCACATGATTCTTAGGCCACCCCGTGTTTTAGAGTCACCAGCACTGTGCAAAGAACACCAGCGCAGGGGTTCATAGTCTGCCAGAAGGCTGTCTCCTTCGGCCGCCCCTGGCCTTCATTTCCTTACCTATGAAATGTGGCCTAGACTCCTGTCCGCAGTGGCTCCTGGGGGAGGAGGGGCGTGCTTTGAAAACTTATGCCAATGCTGGCATGAGAAGCAGGCGCTGTCAGAACGGCAGGGGACTGTCCGTTTTGTAGGTTCTATCCTGGAAAATGAAAGGCCTGTGCATGGATGAAGCCATGAAGTCAGGATGGGGATGGAGACAGGTGACAGGGGAAGAGGAAGAGCATGGACGACTCCCTCAGGTCCCTCCTTCCATGAATGTTCAGGATGCCAGGGCCCTGGGTGTGCAGGACAGATGAGCCTCACACTCAACCAGAGCGGGAGCTCGTCACCTGGAGCCGTGTGACCCATCTCACCAAAAGAAAGGGACAGAGAGAATCCCAGCTTTGGGACCCACAACAGCCACCACACAAGGCTGGTCCTTTCTGAGAAGCCAGTGGGCAGAGAGGGGAAGAATCCTGGTTATGCCTAGGACAGCAGTTCCTCCATTTCCCTGAGGCTCCCCCAAGCCACCCTCCTTTCCCTTGCCAGGGACGGGTATAATGGCTAGACTCACAGCCACCCTGCACCCAGGGACAGGTGGGATTTCCATTCACAGACAGTAAAATCAAGATCCATAGAAAAGGGAGCCCCCTGCCAGCATCTAGTGAATCCTCAGCCCAAGTTTCACTAAATCCTCAAGACAAGTACAGAGTAGTGTAGGGGAGGAAAACCTCTCCCTTATTCCCTTCTGGGAACGCTGGCTAGTCTAATAATTACATTGACATAAGACAGATTAACCAGAGAAAAATGAATTAATTTCATAGGAACAGGAGTCCCCTTGAAAATATGAGACTCAAAGAAGTGACCAAAGCAAGCAGCTCTTATACCTTTTAGACAAAGGAACAATAAATTTGTGAAGAATCAGTAAGACTTGGGGTGCCTGGGTGGCTCAGTAGGTTAACCGTTCCAACTCTTGGTTTGAGCTCAGATCATGATGTCAAGGTCATGAGATCGAGTCCTGCCTCGGGCTTCCGACTCAACCAGGAGTCTACTTAGGATTCTCTGCCTCTGCCTCTCCCTCTCCCTCTGCCCCTCCCCTCAACTAATAAATAAATAAATAAATAAATAAATAAATAAATAAAATCCTTTAAAAAAACAAGAATTGGTAAGACAAAGAGGTTGGGGTTAAGGTAGTGTATCAGTGAGGAATTAACAAATTTGTTTATACAGACTTCTCATCCCTGAATTCCCTGTCTCTGGAGGTAAAGATGTCTCTCCTCCTCCTGGTACAGGGAGAGCAGCTCTTTTCTTTTTTTTTTTTTTTTTAATTTATTTTTTTTTAAGATTTTGTTTCTGTCCTGGAAAATGAAAGGCCTGTGCATGGATGAAGCCATGAAGTCAGGATGGGGATGGAGACAGGTGACAGGGATCACAAGTAGGCAGAGAAGCAGGCAGAGAGAGAGGAAGGGAAGCAGGCTTCCTGCTGAGCAGAGAGCCCGATGCGGGTCTTGATTCCAGGACCCTGAGATCATGACCTGAGCTGAAGGCAGAGGCTTTAACCCACTGAGCCACCTAGGCACCCTGGGAGAACAGCTTTTATCTGGGAGATTTATTTCCCGCTTTCTGGGGAACAGAAGATGGTCAGAGTATCCTTCTTGTACTGGTTGTTTCTCAAATAATTTTAATTCAAGATAATCCATATGCCAGAGGGGCACATGTGGGGGTGGGTTATTCTGCTCCCTTCAGTAGGCAGGGCAAGAATTCGTGTTTCCCTGACACAGAGGAGTAATCCAGATCAGAGATGACATGGAAGTTACTCAAGAACACACAGCAGAGCTGAGCCTCAGACCAGGCTCTCGATACCACCCAGTGACACCCCTGTATTCCCCTTGCAAGGAAGACTGGGCCACGTGACCCACACGGCCCCCTCCAGCTCTGCCTTTTTTTTTTTTTTTTTAAAGATTGTATTTATTTATTTATTTGACAGGGAGAGAGTCAGTAAGAGAGGGAACATAGGCAGGGGGAGTGGGAGAAGGAGAAGCAGGCTTCCCACTGAGCAGGGGGCCCAATGCAGGGCTTGATCCCAGGACTCCAGGATCATGACCTGAGCCGAAGGCAGATGCTTAACGACTGAGCCACCCAGGCGCCTCCCAGCTCTGCCTTTTATGACTCCATGGCTCCACACTATTCTTTCAGGGTTCTCGCCCACTGGTTTCCTCAACAAACCAACAACTTGGGCTAGGAGGGCCTCCTCTCTGTCTCCCAGACAAACCTTGAGACTTGCCGCTGGCTTCCTCTTTCTCCAACCTCCCTCTGCCATCCAATCTCACAGCCACTCGTGCATCTTGGTGAAAGTTCTCCTTTCCTTCAAAGCCCAGCAGGTCTCACTGGATCCAGGAAGCCTTCTGTAACCCCTGCCACGAGAAGGAGTATCTGGGTGTGGAGCAAGGCAGTGGGGTCCGAAACACCAGCCGTTTACCGCACATGTGTATGGTGTACAGGTACACACACCCTCTCATTTATCCTGAGCCTCCCTATGGGGCAGGAGGCCATGGTATGGCCCATCCTACAGATGTGCCAAGTCTCAGATTGCTGGACACAATCCACGTAAGGGGACCTGAAAGGCTCTCATGCTAAAGGGAAAGGCTCCGGGGAAATATTAAATATTAAAACCCATTGCAAGGAGAGGGAATGGTAAGGAAGCTGGTTTCAGAGCAACATAAAAAGAATGAGGAAGCAACCAGGGACCCAAAACCCATGAGTCCCGGGTCCGGAACATCATGGAGCGGTTGTTTTGCTTGTGGCCCAGCTGCTGATGAACGAACACAGCGTGTCGACAAGCCTTGCCTCGTGTAATCCAATAATCCCATTTGACAGACGGTACCACCATTCTGTGGGGAAGGAACCAGAGGCCCTAAATCTTAACAAAGCCCACACAGTCCACAGTGGGGCAGGGACCTGAAGCATGGTGGACTCCAGAATCCATGAGCCTTCTAACCCACAACTGATAAATGATTGACCACGTTCCTTAGAAATACCGACATCAGAGTCTCCCTCGGCTCCCAGTCCGGCCCTGCGTGCCGACCCCTGACCTCTGCCATTTGGGACACCAGCCACCTGCCTTGCTCTGTTCTCCGCTGACTCTGGTGTTCCAGAACCTGAGTCTATGGAGCTTCACTTGTGAACTTTCAGTCTCTTTGCCTTTCAAGAGTTCCACAAGAACATAAAACTGCTCCTGGAGTGGCTTCACCAGATTCCGAACTGGTACCAGAACAAGGGGCTGGAGACGCAGAGAGCAGAGCGGGAAGACAAGGCGCGGAGAAGGGAGGGAAGGGCCGTGGGTCCCGCCGCCGATGCTGGGGTACAGTGAGAACACAACAACCACAGCTGTCACCCCCTGGAGTCCCAGACACAGACGCTTCCTCCCTCACAAGTTTGCAGAGGGCTAGCCACGGAGAGGGGAGCACAGGAGGTTACCGGCCAGCACAGCACAGTGGGCTCACCACTCTCCACAGCCAGAGAGGGGTGGAGGGGGTCAGGGCCCCTGTCGGGGGCTAATCTGCTGCTGCCCGCTCTCAGCCACAAGCTTCACCTGTCACCTCTTGTCACCGTTCTAGGCTTAGCTCTGGGTGGACCTGCCCTGGGTCACCTCCCAGCACCCCACTGGGCCCCATCCTGAGCAGAAAGCGAGCTGTCCCCCCACTGCAGGCGCACCACCCACTGCCACATTTCCCTCCCTTTGTCCACCGGATCCACCCACACAGACCCCAAGTCAGAGCAGGTTCTGATTCCCACAGGGAGCCTGCTATGGCCCAGCCCCTTGGAGATGCTAGAAGAGTTTTCTAAAAGGATGAGTGAGTGAGGTCAAGTGAGTGAGATCAAGTGAGTGAGGTCAAGCAAGGACCTGGGGCAAAGAGAGCCAGCTGCCCCGCTGCTCCTGACCCTGTAGAGGCAGCTGCTTAGTGACAGTGTACCCTACAGTCCTGGGGGAAAGGAGAAGATGGGTCATTTGGGTCTGTCTTGTCTACCTGAGAAATCACTGCTGGCAGGGCCACCAAATGCAAATGAAGGGCAGGAAACACTGTGACGTGCCACAGGAAGCACCAAACACGTGAGTAACTGGTCAGTGGTGACACAGTTATCCAGTGGGTCGGGCAGCATCTCACAAAGAAGGGTCCATGGAAGCCTATTTGAGAGGTGAATGGTGAGAATAAAATCCACGGTCAGATTTGTCTAGTGAATACAGCACATTCCTCCCCTTCTTCTAGACCCACGGTGCACCCCAGCATGTCAAAATTCTGAGAAGTCATGCTGTACAGACAACTGTCTAACCTAGTGCTTCCCACACTTACCTTTTCTTTTTTTTCAGTAGATCTTATTTAAAATCCCAACGAATTAGCATTCCATAGGGTGCACTTAGAAAATGGGAGGATGCTGGTCATACAGATGTTCTGGCTCAAGGAAATCACTTTAGGGGAATGGGAGGGCTTTCTTCCTTCTTTCTTGGCTCTCCTTCTCCCAAGAAATACCTGAATTTTATAGATTCACAGCCTTAAGGTCACAGAACAAAATTCCAGGGGTGGACGGTTAGGCACTGGCCAGCAGAGTGGGAGGGGAAGGAATCTGCCACAGAAACTCCTTTGCCCTCTCTCTCTGACCATAGACATGACCTCCAGCAAATGACAACCTCCCTGTGCCCAGGTTCCTGTTCTGGATGCAGCCAGGAGGGCTATATGAGTTGCTGGATCTTGAGGGCTTAGAATTGTGTGTGGTAGATTCACAGAATCCACACAGCCTTCTACATCACAAGGGCTCTTGTCATCTGAAGCAACATGAATTTAGGGATTTCCTTTTCCTCTCCCGTGGCAAGCTTGACAGATTGTAACCTAGTATAATAGCCCCTTATGCAACATAATCACAGAGCCATAGACATGAAAGGACAAGAGAGACAAGAGGTATTAAGAAAGGTTATAGAGGAAAGGATCTGTGTGTGCTGCAGGGTCAGTCGGGAGGACGGCTTCCCGGAGGAGGAAACAGTGAGTGGGGCTTCGCCTGACCAGGGGACAGCAGGGACAGTCCCAGTGAGGGCAGAACATCAGGGAGATGCAGACCTGGAGGTGCCAGTGAGCACAGCCAGGGCCTCATTAACTCAACTTCAGGCGAGCAAGGAGTCTGTTCACTGGCCAGAGACCAGCCAACCACTGGGAGCTGGCTGTTCTGTGGACGTCTGCTGAGGAATAGAGTCATCTCCAGATCCTGGAGGGAACTAGAAGTGACAGATGGTCTGTTGAGCAGAATGGAGCGTTTGCTTCCCCAGCTTGAACATGTGCTTCTCAGGCAGGTCTGCGGGCCCCCTCCCCCTCCCCAAAGCTTCCTCCTGGCTTGCTTGGGAATCAGTTCTTGAAAGAAGCAGAGGCTCACTGAAGCTCGCTCAAGTGTAAGGGTGGCTGGGGGGAGATTCAGTGGTGTCTTGGGGAAGACAAGGGCAAGGAGGTCAGCTCAACCTTGAGACAAACAGGGGTGGGGGGAGGAGCAAGATGGCAGAGAAGTAAGAGACTAAAATATCATCAGATCCCAGGAATTCAACTAGATAGTTATCAGACCATTCTAAACACCTACAAACTCAACAGGAGAGAAGAAGAGCAGCAACTCTAGGAACAGAAAATTGACCACTTTCCAGAAGGTAGGACGTGTGGAGAAGTGAATCCAAAGCGACGGGAAGATAGACCGTGGGGGAGGGGCCAGCTCCTGGCAAGCGGTGGAGCAGCAGAGCCCAAAATCCAAACTCTGCTCCACTGAGGGACATCACTCCAGAGACTAATCAGGGAGTGGGGGCCCCTGTGGGGACAGTGTGGTCTCAGGACCCATGGGGACACATAAAGACCAGGAGTGTCTGAGTGTAGCAGAGCTCCCAGGTATCAGAGCGGGGAAGCCAGCTGCAGAGATGGAGCCGAGGAGTGAGCTCTCAGCTCAGGATTACCTTAAACTGTGATCCAAGGCACAGTCGGGCCACTACTCTTCAAGAGGGACCCCACAAGTGGCAGATCTGGGAGACTCACCTTCCTCCCCCAGTGGGAGTGTGCTGCAGGAATTGACTGGGTTTGGAGACTCCAAATGGGGCCACGCACCAGACACAGAAATGCTCGGTCACAGGCTGGGTGAGCTCGGAGCACGGCTAGAGACCAGGGAGATGGGAGGGATTGACCGCTTTTTTCCGAGGGCGCACTGAGGAGTGGGTCTGAGCTCTCGGCTCCTCCGGGCAGGAGATTAGGAGGCTGCCATTTTCATTCCCGTCCTCCAGAGCTGTACGGAAAGCGTTCAGGGAACAAAAGCTGCTGAGAGCGAACCTGAGCAGATTACTTAGCCTGGCCCCTGGCAAGGGTGGTGCAATTCCACCTCAGGCAAAGACATTTGAGAATCACAGCAACAGGCCCCTCCCCCAGAAGATCAGCAAGGATATCCAACCAAGACCAAATTCACTTATTAATGAGAACTGTGGAACTCCAGAGCTAGGAGAAAGCAACACATAGAATTCATGGCTTTTTCCCCATGATTCTTTAGTCTTTCAAAGTTACATTTTAAAAAATTTTTTCTTATTCTATTTTTAAAATTTTTCCTTTTTCATCTTTTAACTTTTTTAACTATTTTATCTTAGCAATACCTTTTTAAAAATCTTTTAAAATTTTCATTGTTATAGTCATATTTTATCCCTTCATTGTATCTAACCTTATTTTTTGTATACATATCGGGTTTTTTTTTCTTCAAAATTTTGGGACACATTGTCTTGTAATAGATCAAATATACCCTAAAACTAACACATGGTTTTGTTCTAGTCTCCAGCCTGATCACATTCTTTCCTCTTTTTTTTTTCTTTTTTCAACCAACTTCTTATCAATTCCTTTTTTAGAATCTTTTAAAATTTTCATCTTTACAGTCATATTTCATCTCTACAGTCATATTTCATCTCTTCATGGTGTTTACACTCATTTATATATATATATATAAGTTTTTCTTTCTTTAAAATTTTGGGAGGTAGTTTCTTCTAACAAACAAAAATACACCCAAAATCAAATATGTGGCTCTGCTCTATTCACCAGTCCAATATATATATATATATATATATATATATATATCCCCCCCATTTCAGGTGTCTTCTGATACGGTTAGTGTATATTTTTCTGGGGTCATTGCTACCCTTTTAGTATTTTGTTCTCTCATTCATCTATTCTTATCTGGATAAATGACAGGGGGAAAACCCCACCAAAAAATAATAATAACAAGAGGCAGTACCAATGGCTAGGGACCTAATCAATATGGACATTAGTAATATGTCGGAAGTAGAATTCAGAATGATGATTATCAAGGTGCCAGCTGGGCTCAAAAAAAAGCATGGGAGATATTAGATAATACCTTTCTGGAGAAATTAAAGGACTAAAATCTAACCAAGTTGAAATTTTAAAAAGCTATTAATGAGGTGCAATAAAAAATGGAGGCTCTTACTGCTAGGATGAATGAGTCAGAAGAGAGAATTAGTGATACAGAAGACCAAATGATGGAGAATAAAGAAGCTGAGCAAAAGAAAAACAACTTCTAGACCACAGGGGAGAATTTGAGAGATAAGTGATACCATAAGATGAAACAATATTAGAATAATTGGTATCCTAGAAAGAGAAGAAAAAGAGAGGGGCAGCAGGTATATTGGAGCAAATTGTAACAGAGAATTTCCCTAATTTGGGGAAAGGAAAGAAGCATCAAAATCCAGGAGACCCAGAGAATTCCCCTCAAATTCAATAAAAATAGGTCCACACCCCATCATTTAATAGTAAAACTTGCAAGTCTCAGTGACAAAAAGAAAATCCTGAAAGCAGCTAGAGACAAAAGGTTTGTAACATACAATGGTAGAAATATTAGATTGGTAGCACGCCTATCCACAGAGACCTGGCAACCCAGAAATGACTGGCATAATATATTCAGAGCACTAAGTGAGAAAAATGTGCAGCCAAGAATACTATATCCAGCTAGGCTATCATTGAAAATAGAAGAAGAGATAAAAAGCTTCCAGGACAGTGGTGCCTGGGTGGCTCAGTGGTTAAGCATCTGCCTTCAGCTCAGGTCATGATCCCAGGGTCCTGGGATAGAGCCCTGCATCAGGCTCCCTGCTTGGCAGGAAGCCTGCTTCTCCCTCTCCCACTCCCCTTCCTTGTGTTCCTGCTCTCATGGTCTCTTTCTCAGTCAAATAAATAAGTAAAATCTTCAAAAGAAAAAATAAAAAAAATAAAAGCTTCCAGGACAAACAAAAATCAAACAAATTTGCAAACACCAAACCAGGAAATATTGAAAGGGCTCTTGTAAGCAAAGAGAGAGCCTAAAAGTAACAGACCAGAAAGGAACAGAGACAATAGACAGTAACAGTCACCTTACAGGCAATACAATGGCACTAAATTCATATCATGCAACAGTTACCCTGAATGTAAATGGGCTAAATGCCCCAATCAAAAGACACAGGGTATCAAAATGGATTAAAAAAAAACAAGACCCATTGATATGCTGTCTACAAGAAACTCAATTTAGACACAAAGACAACTCCAGATTTAAAGTGAGGGGGTGGTAAAAAAAAAAATTTACTATGGTAATGGACATCAAAAGAAAGCTGGGGTGACAATCCTTATATAAGATAAATTAGGTGTTAAGCCAAAGACTATAATAAGAGATGAGGAAGGATACTATACATACTTCAAATGTCTGTCCAACAAGAAGATCTAACAATTTTAAATATCTGGGCCCCTAACGTGGGAGCAGCCAATTATATAAACCAGTTAATAACAAAATCAAAGAAACACATCAACAATAATACAATAATAGGAGAAGACTTTAACACTCGCGTCACTGAAATGGACACATCATCTAACCAAAAGATCAACAAGGAAATAAAGGCTGTAAATGACACACTAGACCAGAGGGACATGACAGATATATTTAGAACATTCCATCCCAAAGCAACAGAATACACATTCTTCTCTAGTGCACATGGAACATTCTTCAGAATAGATCAGATCTTCAGAATAGATCACATCTAGGTCACAAATCAGGTCTCAACCAGTACCAAAAAATTGGCATCATTCCCTGCATATTTTTTGGATCACAACGCTTTGAGACTAGAACTCAGTCACAAGAGGAAAGTTGGAAAGAACTCAAATACATGGAAGCTAAAGAGCACCCTACTAAAGAATGAATGGGTCGGGACGCCTGGGTGGCTCAGTTGGTTGAGCGGCTGCCTTCGGCTCAGGTCGTGATCCCAGCGTCCTGGGATCGAGTCCCACAT
>NW_019154089.1:33441752-33480129 GCF_002288905.1 Enhydra lutris kenyoni | reverse complement strand
TCATGGAAACAAATGAAAATGAAAACACAACGGTTCAAAATCTGTGGGATACAGCAAAGGTGGTCCTGAGAGAAAGTATATAGTGACACAAGCCTTTCTCAAGAAACAAGAAAGGTCTCAAGTACACAACTTAACCCTACACCTAAAGGAGCTGGAGAAATAAGAGCAAAGAAAGCCTAAACCCAGCAGGAGAAGAGAAATAATAAAGATCAGAGCAGAAATCAATAAAATAGAAACCAAAAGAGCAGTAGAACAAATCAATGAAACTAGGAGCTGGTTCTCTGAAAGAATTGATAAGATTGATAAATCCCTGGCCAGACTTATCAAAAAGAAAAGAGAAAGGACCCAAATTAATAAAATAATGAATGAAAGAGAAGAGATTACAACCAACATCAAAGAAATACAATTATAAGAACATATTATGAGCAACTATACGCCAGCAAATTAGACAATCTGGAAGAAATGAATACATTCCTAAAGACATATAAACTACCAAAACTGAACCAGGAAGAATTAGAAAACCTGAACAGACCCATAACCAGTAAGGAGATTGAAGCAGTCATCAAAATCTCCCAGGGCCAGATGGCTTCCCAGGAATGCTATCAAACATTTAAAGAAGAATTAATACCTATTCTCCTGAAACTGTTTTGAAACATAGAAATGGAAGAAAAACTTCCAAACCCATTTTATGAGGCCGGCGTTACCTTGATCCCAAAACCAGACAAAGACCCTATCGAAAAGGAGAATTACAGACCAATATCCTTGATGAACACAGATGCAAAAATTCTCACCAAAATACTAGCCAACAGTACATTAAAAGGATTATTCACCACGACCAAGTGGGATTTATTCCTGGGTTGCAAGATTGGTTCAACATCCTCAAATCAATCACTGTGATACAATACACTAATCAAAGAAAGAACAACAACCATATGATACCGTCAACAGATGCTGAAAAAGCACTTGACAAAGTACAACATCCTTTCTTGATCAACACTCTTCACAGGGTAGGCATAGAGGGTACATTCCTCAATGTCATCAAAGCCATCTGTGAAAAACCCACAGCAAATATCATTCTCAATGGGGGAAAACAGAGAACTTTTCCCCCTAAGGTCAGGAACTGGCAGGGCTGTCCACTATCACCACTGCTACTCAACATAGTACTAAAAGTTCTAGCCCCAGCAGTCAGACAAGAAAAAGAAATAAAAGGCATGTGAATTGGCAAAGAAAGTCAAACTCTCACTCTTTGCAGATGATATGATACTTCATGTGGAAAACCCAAAGACTCCACTCCAAAGCTGCAAGAACTCCTACAGGAATCTAGTAAAGTGTCAGGATATAAAATCAATACACAGAAATCAGTTGCATTTCTATACACTAACAGCAAGACAGAAGAAAGAGAAATTAAGGAGTCAATCCCATTTACAATTGCACCTGAAAGCATAAGATATCTAGGAATAAATCTAAACAAAGAGGCAAAGAATCTGCACTCAGAAAACTATAAAGTACTCATGAAAGAAATTAAGGAAGACAAAAAGAAATGGAAAAATGTTCCATGCTCATGGATTGGAAGAACAAATACTGTGAAAATGTCTATGCTACCTAAAGCAATCTTTAATTGCCTTAAACACATTTAAGGCAATCCTTATCAAAATACCATCAATTTTTTTCAAAGAAATGGAACAAATAATCCTAACATTTATATAGAACCAGAAGAGACCCCGAATAGCCAGAGGAATGTTGAAAAAGAAAGCCAAAGTTGGTCGCATCACAATTCCAGACTTCAAGCTCTATTACAAAGCTGTCATCATCAAGACAGTATGGTACTGGCTCAAAAACAGACACATAGATCAATGGAACAGAATAGAGAGCCCAGAAATGGACCCTCAACTCTGTGGTCAACTAATCTTTGTCAAAGCAGGAAAGAATGTCCAATGGAAAAAAGACAGTCTCTTCAACAAATGGTGTTGGGGAAATTGGACAGATACACGCAGAAGAATGAAACTGGAGCATTCCCTTACACCACATGCAAAAATAGACTCAAAATGGATGAAGGACCTCAATGTGAGACAGGAATCCATCCAAATCCTTGAGGAGAACACATGCAGCAACCTCTTTAACCTCAGCCGCAGGAACTTTTTCCTAGAGACATCGTCAAAGGCAAGGGAAGCAAGGCCAAAAATGAACTACTGGGACTTCATCAAGATCAAAAGTTTTTGCACAGCAAAGGAAACAGCTAACAAAACCAAAAGACAACTGACAGAATGGGAGAAGATCTTTGCAAATGACATATCAGATAAAGGGTTAGTATCTAAAATCTATAAAGCACTTATCAACTCAACACCAAAAGAACAAATAATCCAATCAAGAAATGGGCAGAGGACATGAACAGACATTTCTGCAAAGAAGACATCCAGATGGCCAACAGACACATGAAAAAGTGCTCCACGTCACTCTGAATCAGGGAAATACAAATCAAAACCCCAGTGAGATACCACCTCACACCAGTCAGAATGGCTAAAATGAACAATTCAGGAAATGACAGATGTTGGCGAGGATGAGGAGAAAGGGGAACCCTCCTACACTGTTGGTGGGAATGCAAGTTGGTGCAGCCACTCTGGAAAACAGCATGGAAGTTCCTCAAAAAGTTGAAAATAGAGCTACCCTATGACCTAGCGATCACGCTATTGGGTATTTATTCTAAAGATACGAATATAGTGATCCGAAGGGGCACATGTACCTGAATGTTTACAGCACCAATGTCCACAATAGCCAAACTATGGACAGAACCTAGATATCCATCAACAGATGAATGGATAGAGAAGATGTGGTATATATATACAATGGAATACTATGCAGCCATCAAAAGAAACAAAATCTTGCCATTTGCAATGACATGGATGGAACTAGAGGGTATCATGCTGAGTGAAATAAGTCAATTAGAGAAAGACAATTATCATATGATCTCTCTGATATGAGGAATTTGAGAGGCAGGGCAGGGGGCTGTGGGGGGTAGGGAGGGAAAAAATGAAACAAGATGGGATCAGGAGGAGACAAACCATAAGAGACTCTTAATCTCACAAAACAAACTGAGGGTTCCTGGGGGGAGGAGGGTATGGAGAGGGTGGTTGAGTTATGAACATCAGGGAGGGTATGTAATACGGTGAGTGCTGTGAAGTGTGTAAGCCTGATGCTTCACAGACCTGTGCCCCTGGGGCAAATAATACATTATATGTTAATTAAAAAAAAACTGGCATAACACCTGGCCACAGGGCAGGGGTACTATCTCTGTCTCTCTGACTTCTCTTCATTATCTCTGACTCTCTAAACATCTCTCTCTCTCTCTCTCTCTCTCTCTCTTTCTCTCTGATCTCCATCCCACTCTCTCCCTCTGTGTCTGTGTGTGTCTCTCTGTCTTTATACCCCTCTGGCTCTTTCCATCTCTGTTGTGTGTGTGTGTGTGTGTGTTTCCACTGGTGAGTATGTAGGTTTCTTTGTCCTTTATTCCAATCTCTTTCACTCTCCAAGTATCTCTCCCTCCCTCTCGTGGGGCAGTCTCCCATACCTGGCCCATTTCTCTCTGTAGGCCATCCTTCTCTGCCAGCTCCCCAGCACACATGGCACACAGATTGCCACCCCAACTCTGGAATCGACTTGACCTCTTAGCTCCAGTGCTTAATAGCATCAGGGAACCTCAGCAGTAAGTTTCTTTCAAGAGAAAAGTCAACGGGGCCAACTCAGAAGATGGACGACTGCTCCTGGTCCCATCAGCTCTGACCAGGGAGAGTCGTGTGACACCACTCCAATGAGTTCATTTAAGAAGGGCTCTAGATTGGGCATTCATGTGGCAGTGTAGCTCTGAGAGCAGGACAGAGCCGCACAGGGAGAAGGGCATCTCCACCACCTCTCATGGAACAGCTGTGAGACGCACAGGAGGACGCTCCCACCTCTGGGTCTCAAATACCCCATCTATAACAGGAGGAGTTGGATGAGGTATTCTGTTAAGAACATTTCTATCCCCAACTCCCACCCCACCCCGAATCCCATGGTGCTCTATTTAGAAAACAGGCATGGAAACTGGGAATAAGAGGGAAGAACATGGGAAGTGACAAAGGAGCAGAATATTGAGAAAGGAAAAAATTACATCCTTTCAGAAACAGTTGGTGGAATGGTCTCCAGGGTAGAGGGTGAGAGTGGGGGGCTTGGATTCCAATGCAACAGAGGGGGACCAGTGGTTCCCAAAGCTTGCAGAGGCTGCCATGGAGACAGATTCCCAGGCCCATCTCATACTATCTGATGCATGAAGCTCACCCCAGGGGACTCTGACACTCGTGATCTCAGAATCACCGCCTGGAAATGCTGAGCAGGTCTTTTCAAAGAGCTGCCTTAGGAGAAACAGGGCTTTCTAGGAAAGTCAGTGACCCCACATTTTGGGACCATTCAGGGAAGGCCAGCCAAGCTTCCCTCTTCACCTCCCGTTTCTCCAACCCTCCGCAATCCAAACAGAACCCTGACTCAAGAGCCAGGCAAGGAAGGGTCGCTGCTTCTTCGGGCTGCTCCTCTGGGCCTCAGTCACTTCCACTAGAGGCCGTGGATCTGACGTCCAAACAAGGCAAGAGAAGGAGGGGCAAACGGGTCCTCCTCTGCGCCCCCCACCCCATTACATCTCCTCGGCATTTAAAGACTGGATTCTGGGTCAGCAGGAGTGCCTCCAAGATACTCTCTCAGACTTGTACTCACTCATCTTCCAGAAATGAGTGGGATCCGGGCAAGAGGAAGGAGTTCATCTCCAGATTCTGCCAAAAGGCCCCAGATTCTGATGCCAGAGGATTAGAAGAAGGGCTACCTCAAGTCCTCACCAGGCCAGACTAGAAGATTACCCACAACTTTCAGTTTTCTCTGTACCCACATATTTCCGTTTTCTCCGTACCCACATATTTCCGTTTTCTCCAGTTTCTCCAGCTCTCCACGCATCTCCCTCAGCCTGCAGGCTGACTGGCTCCAATCAATGCGTTGGAACCTGTGTGGCTTGAGGAGGACCCAGACACATCTGGAAATGTAATACTTTAACAGAGGCCTCAAGAATTCACAATGTACCTGCACACCACCTACCCATTTCATCTTCTCAACCATCTTGGTGGGGGCGGGGAGCTGATTAGTTGCGTATCAAATGGGGAAACTGAGGTTCAGAAGGCTGGGCTGGAGGAGAATGCATGTCTCCACCCCCTTCTTCCTGCCGTGTCCCCATTCCCTCAGGAGAGCCCTGGCTCAGGGAGGTGGAGGGACCCACGTAGCCGGGGCTGGAGCTCGGACCAGGAGAGGGTGGCACATCGTGACAGCAGGTGGACAGGGCAGTGCACTTATTAAGCAGATGGCTCTGTCTCAGAACAAAGGGGAGACGGACCAGCTGGGACGGATATCTTGGCAAGAGGGGAGCAGCTGGGCAGAGGGGAGGCCAGGAAATTTGGGTTTGGAAGATCTGGAACCTATGTGTGTGGCCTGGAGCGCGTCCCTGCCTCTTCCCAGGCCTTAGTTTCCCCTTCCGTACTTTGGTGGGGTCAGACTCATGGTCTCTAATGTCCCATCGTACTCTGCCATGTGGGGCTCCAGCCCCACTGGCTGCCTCCTTGAGTGTGTCCACCACTCGCGGCAGAAGGTCAACGCAGCCCAGAGACCAGAGCAATTCCTTGGACTTTCAGGTCAGCTCTTGCTCTGCCCCACTCCGCCCTCAGCCCCCACAGTGACCAGAAGTTTCCCAGAAGCTTCAAAAATTACCTGTGGCCCAGGGCGGATCACAACCCTGCAAAAAGCTGCAGTGATAAGAACTGACCAGAAGATGGAGCCAAACGCCCTGGAAACCGAAACGGTTTTATTGCCTGAGTTTTTATTTCTAGGGTTGCAGGTATAGAAGCTAAGCCAGAGAGGCGGTAAGCAACGTGCTCAAGGTCTCCCACCTGCTCCGCGTCAAGGCTGGGAACCAATCCCCGTCTCCTGCTGCCGGGGCCGGCAAGGATCCTTCTATCTCACTCTCCTCCCTGCTTATGCCTCAGGATTCTGGTCAATCAAGCCGAGTTCACGCCAAGAGGGTCACATCTAGTTAGGGCTCCTTCGTGTTAGGCTGATGGGGCTGCAGAGCACCCTGCGGGGGATGCAGGGAGCCTTTAAGTGGAGGAGGTCGGCCTTTCGTGTGTTTCACCTGTGGATAATCACGATTGTCAAAGGCTTGCATGTGAACCCCTCCTCCCGCCCCACCCATCCCACAGCTATATTGATTCTGGGCAAGATTCTTAAATTCGCTAGACCTGGGTCCTCGTCAGGAATTTAGAATGATGATGCGACAGACCTATTTGGTTGTTTGGAGGATTACATTAAATCATTGAGAAGAGTACCGAGCACCATGACTCTGGTATGATAGGGGCTAAATAAGTTTTAGGATTTTATTGCTGTAAGGGCATTTATGGTAAAAAAAAAATGATCCAAATGAAATGACAATGAACACAAAAGGCTTTCCTGGTCTAAGTGGACAATTTCATTCTGTGACATTCCTCCTCCTTCGCTGCCCTTCCTCCCACCTCTCTTGGGCTCCAGATCTGGCTCCTCTGTTGGCCAGTTCCTGTAGTCAATTGACACATTTCTTCTTTTTCATGGTGATCCCTTCCTGGTTCTGTGTGACAGGAGGAGACAAGTCAGACTGGCCAAGGAGACGACACAGAAGGGAAGTGACAGGGGCTGTGTGGCCGGAGCATGTGGGAACTCCCAGGCAGGTCATGGGGGTCCCAGCCTTGGACTTAGATCCTGCTTCTTTCACACCTTGAATTTCTCCAGAATTCAATTGCTAATCCCTGTTTCCACTTCCCTCTCCACTCCGGGTGAAACACCCTCATCCCTCCATGCCTGTGACTCTCTCTTGCAGATTCTTCAGGACTCAAACAGAGAGCTACCCATCTCCTCACAGCGCATGTTAATCCCTGCCTTCTCATGAAGGATTCTTTTTAAAATTTTATTTTGTTTATTTATCTGAGAGAGAGAGACCATGAGTTGGGGGCAGGGACAGAGGGAGAGGGTAAAGCAGACTCCCCACTGAGCAAGGAGCCAACATGGGGCTCGATCCCAGGACTCCAAGATCATGACCCCCGCCGAAGGCAGCCGCTTAACTGACTGAGTCACCCAGGCGCCCCCTCATGCAAGATGCTATGGCTTCTGCTTCACAGAGAGACCTGAAGCTTCCTTCTGGAAGTAGAGGGGGCACTTTCTTTTCTTGTCTCCTGAATAATGTCTGAGGCT
Organism: Enhydra lutris kenyoni; assembly: GCF_002288905.1. NCBI lineage: Eukaryota > Metazoa > Chordata > Mammalia > Carnivora > Mustelidae > Enhydra > Enhydra lutris. The sequence goes on along the minus strand of NW_019154089.1, from coordinate 33,472,845 downwards.
CAAGGCCTGGAACTCGAGCTACTTAGGTCAGTAGAGGGAGCATTATGCTAGGAGTCCAGAGCCCCTGTCCCAGGTCTGGCCCTGCTCTGACACCTCTATGACATTGGGCACCCTCTCTGACACTCTGAGGTGACATCAGTCCTCAGCCAGAACCTCCCCAGTGAGTTCATTTCTGCCCTGGGATTTAGCAGCCCTGAGGACCAACCCTGCTCTCTCTGACTCTCGGTGTGACCTCTGGCAAGTCCCTTCCAGTTTCCCTGGTGCTTTGGGTGCCTGTGTCTAAGACAACAGTCCGGTTGGTGCCTCTTACAGGCATTCTGTGTGGGGTCCTCATCACTGTTGCTGCCATAATGCTCACTGCCTTTGTCCTCCTGCGATGGAGACATGACCTCAATGCGGAGGTCTTGCAGCTGGGCCAGGTTCCCACAGTGTCTGCAGCCCTCATTGCCCTCAGAGGACCTCCCCCTCCTCCAGACCCTCGGCTGAGTGTGGAATATGCGCGGGTGCCAAACAAGATGAGTCAGGTGGGGCGCTGGGGAGCCATGACAGGAAACAAATTCAACCCAGTGCAGCAAAGACCAGCAAAGAGGACATCGCAATGGGGAGACGTAGATTTTTGTCCAAATTCTGACACTAGCTTCTACAAGTCTCTGACCTTAAACTATAAACAGTTGCTATTGGATTCTTTTGGGCAAGCATGGTAAGGGGAAAGAGAAAGATCCCCAGGCACTGAGAGGCTACAAGGGGAGGGGACAGAAGAAGCAGAGAAATGATGGTTTAGCATCGTTTCCTGCTTTATGACTTTTCCAAGAGACGCCTGAGACGGAAGGCAGCTACGTCAATCTACCTCTTCTTCACCAACTTCAAAGAGAAATTCATTTCAGAAGGTCAGTTTCAGGGGAAAAGGAGGATATTGAATGGGGATGCTGCTGCTCAGATGCAGGATTTAGACACAGGACTTGGACAAGTGACTTTGCTTCCCTGACCAGCTAAAGTGAGGCTGGAGTGGAATCAGGACAGAGTTGCTCCATCCGGGGACAGGAACAATGTCCTCATAATCACCGTCCCCCTATGAAGCCCACAGTCCCTTTCCCCAGGCCTCTCAGCCCCGCTCAGTCAGTGTATAGGTGGGTTTTGAATCTATGCATAGGGCCCCTGGATGGTGACTGGTCCATTCACACAGCACTAAAGTCACTCCATAGTTGGTCAACAGCTTCCTCCCCGGGTCCTCTTAGCCCTGAGCAGAGCCAGCGTCTCCTCATCCCAAGTTCTGACATGTGATTGTCAGGAGCAACTTACATCTGGAAGCATAGTCCCCCCCAGAGAGAGTCTCCCCCATGGTCTGGTGGCTGTGCCCCGGGCAAGCTCTTTTCCAGATGGCTCTGACCCAGTGAGGGTTCCCAGGCCTCACCGTCCTGTTCACCTGCCACTGCTGCCTCTCACACGGCTCTACAGACTCTCCTTCTCCTTCTGCAGCCCCTTTGTCAGCATCTTTGCCAACTCTGGAGGGGATGGTGGAGAGAAACCGGGCTCTCAGGGAGGCTAGCTTGCTGGTGTGACCTGAAAGTGTACAGGTCTCCTTCTCCCCATGTCCTGTCCCTTTCCTCCTTCCTGCACACGCAGTGTGTTCAGCTTTCTCAAGGCACGTTCGCGTGCATTCTTCTACTTGAACCCTGCTGCCATCCTCAGAACTGGGTGGGGAAGGGGTTATGGATCTATTGTGCAGGGAAGGACACTGAGATCCAGAGAAGGAAAGGGCATCTCTACAAAGATGTGAGGAAGTCAGTGCCATGGTGGGGGTAGACTCCCAGATTGCTTCCTCCTGGTCCAGGGTCCTTCCCCAACCAAGTAGGGCCTGACTATCGATGAAGGAACTATCCCAGCTCCCCCATCACACTGGCCGGTGGCCCTCTATGTAAGCACTTCCCCCAGAAAAGACCTGGAGCCTCTACTAGGCACTGCAGAGTTTGGGGTCAGCCTTTGGGGCTCACGTGGGCTGTGGGAAGGGACGCATGGTGGCTGGTGTGCGTAACGACAACAGAGTGTCCCCGTATGAGATACATACCTACGACGTCGATGCTTTCCAACGTCCACAGCCCCTGCGCATAAGCTCCCCAGGGGCCACCTCTGCCCACAGCTGGTGTGGCCTCACCCCAGTCCTGCTGGTCTGTGCCTCCAGGTTTCCTGAGAGATGTTTCCTTTCTCCATAAAGACTAGTCAGAACTCTGGCAACTCTGGGAAGAGTTTCCTGCTGAACTAGCCCCTTTTCCTGTCACAGCCCCAGTCACGGCCTCCCTAACCAAGTGACTAGGATACAGAGAAAAAATCGCAAGAAAGCAGGAGGCCAGGAACTCACATTTTGTCACAGAAGCCATCTTGATGGAGATCTCTTGCTTTGCTCACGCCAACCTGAGAACAAACAGAGTAACAACAGCCAGCCTCTTCCCAGCATGTAACAGTTTACAGAGGGTGGTAAGAGACATCATCTTCTAGGATGATCACATCAGCCCTGAAAGGTCAGCACTGTTAGCCCCCTGGACAGATGAGGAAACAGAGGCCCGGGGAAGTGAGAGCCATGTCCCAAGAATGCACAGAGGGTCTGTGCTCTCAGGCATGGAGTTCGCTTTGCCTCAACCCTCAGATCACTCCTGACTAAAGAAGGAAATGGGGTCAGGTGAAGACCCGGGATGTGTGCAGAAGATGGACCCTGTGACAATCCATAGGCCTTCCTTGAGGCCCACAGCACTGGCTCTGGGGACCCACAGCCCTCGACACCTGTAGCAGAACAGGGACGCCCACCACTGAGGCCCACCCCTCCATGCTTCATGCCCCCAGCCAGGCCCGGCACCTACAAGAGCCAGGCTGCTGCATGAGCCTGAAGTGACCCTTCTCAGCCTTGGCCTTGTGATTCTCTCCTAAGAACACGAACTGTGCTCCCCCTGCTGCCCCCCACCCCCGAAAACCAGCCAGAGTAGCAAAGAGGAGGTAGGATGGGAGCTAACCAGGCTTTGAGACTGGGATCTCAGAATGGGAAGACTGGAAGGGGTTGTTCTGCAGATGTGAAAATTGTGCCTCCCCCCCGCCCCGGGAGGGATGGGGGAGGGAGGGGACAGGACTTGCTCAGAATCCACTGGAGGGTTAGAGGCAGAGCCGGGCAGCAGCCAGGTCCTGGAACTGGCCAGGCCCCTGCTCAGCACCCCTGCCCTGCCAACCCAACCTCAGGAATTGCTTTCACAGCCCTTGACTTGCCCAACGATGCCATTCCCACCCACCCCAGGGAGTCTGCTCTCTGTTTTGAAAGCCACTCCTAGATTTGGAAGGAGGCATCCACCCCAGCAAGAAGGGGAAATGAGGCCCCAAGAAGGCCAGCCAACTGAGAATCATAGGTGCTCTCTGCCAATATAACCTTGACTCACAGACCCTCAGCGTGGCAGAACTATCAAGTCCCCCTGCCCATCGAAGGCTAGAGGAATTGCACTCTCTCTGCGTGGCCCTGGGGCATGGTCCAGTGACTGGAATTTATACCAAGGCGAATTCCAGCTCCACATAGCAGACCTTTCTTGTACTTGGATCTACTCTAAAATGGAATATGTTGTCTCCTGAGGTGGTGAGCTCCCCAACACTAGAAGCAACCAACTTACCTGGGATATTATAGAACAGAGTTCCTCAAAGTGTAGCTCCCCTGTATCAGCATGAATGACCTGGGGAGGGGGGATTCTTAAAGGGGCAGATTCCACTCAAGCCTCACTGAATTAAACTCTGAGTGTGGGCCCAGGAATCTACCATTTTAATAAGCTCCCAGGGATTCTGATATAGGATTCTGACTCACAAATAAGAATACTAAATGGGATTCATTCCCTTTCATCTCTGAAATCCTCTGATTCTACCATTCCATTCCATCTACCCTCTTCCCTAGGCAACAGTGTTGTACAAGGGACATCCTAAAGACACCTACTTTTAAGTTACAAAGCCAGAAACCTGTGACGGAAGACAGTTGACAGTCGACAGGAGCTATCTGGGGGCAGGCCGACCACCAAGATAGCTGTTAATCCTCCCTTGCTCCTCTACCCAGTGCTGACCTGACGTGACAGCCGAATATCACAGATGCCTGTTTAAGACTTCACAACCAGGGGCGCCTGGGTGGGTTAAGGCCTCTGCCTTCAGCTTGGGTCATGATCCCAGGGTCCTGGGATTGGGCCCCGCCTCGGGCTCTCTGCTAGGCGGGGAGCCTGCTTCCCTGCATCCCCCCTCTCTCTCTGCCTGCCTCTCTGCCTACTTGTGATCTGTCTGTAAAATAATAAATAAATAAATAAATAAATAAAAAAGACTCAACGATCCCATCCAATTTCATCTCCACCACCTTACATCCAAGGCCCAAATTCCATAGTCATAGCAGGAACCAAGGAAGAGAACACAGAAAGATGTCCACTTTATGTTCTGGAACTGGAGGGCAAACTCCTCTGTCAATGCTGGGCTATCAGAGCCTTTCTGGGTCCTTCCCAATAGGTTTATACTCCCCATATCTTCCTGTTTTCAGCCCTGAAGTGGACAAACGGGTAGTCTAAATGTCCTCAGGCATCACAGATCATGACAAATGTTTCCAGCCAAAGCCTGGGGCTCAATCCTAGCACTCCCTTTGCCCCCTGGTCTCCCGGCTAGCTGCAGGCCATACCCTCCATAAATCGTGGATGTACTACGCCCTCCCCTCAACCTCAGTAATGCAACTTCTAGGAAATTATCACTTACATGTTCAAAGATGTGTGTAAAATAGTATCAACAGTAGCATTATCAAAGTAATAAAGCTAACAGAATACTATTATTAACACGTGCATAATACTTGTTTCATTTCTTAAATGCTATTCCTGTATTTATTTAATCTTCACAAGGTACGATGATTGTCCCCAGTTTAGAACTTTATACTTTGCCTTTCAGTAACTGACAAATAATTAGAAACACCCTGAGTGTCTAATAACTGGGGATTAGTCACATAAATTATGGAGCTTCCCTAAAATGAAATATTATGGAGCTATTATAAATAAGGTTAAAAAATATTTAGTAAGCCAGAAACATGCTCATAAAGTTAGTTAATATTAAAGGCACAAGCAATAAACTATATTCCATATAATTGAATTTTGGGTGAATGAACACATGCAAGAAAAGTCTTATGGGGAGGTCCTTGGCAGGGAAGGCTTTCTGGAAAAGCCTTCCCTGCCAAGTATTGAGCAGTTTCAGAAAGCTATGGAAGGGGGCGGGGCAGGGATTGTTCTCCCCACAGGAGCTGGGTGGGATATCACCCCTCACGATGCCCGGGTAATGTCAGGAGGCCTGGAGTGGATGCTGAACTTGAGACACTCAGCACTGGCCCAGCGTCTAGAGATTACCACTGGCTTCTGACTATGAAACTAATTAGAGGGGAAGCATCACCAAGTCTTATCTCCTCTCTGGGCCTCAGTTTCCCCATTTCTACAAAGGTGATCATCACACCTTCCCTGACTTCTCCCAGAAGCTAGGTTGCACATGCAAAGCTCCAGTGAGGACTTCAGCCATGGGATTCCTGATGGGACCGGGGAGCAAAGCTGTGGCTTTTTCTACTGAGCACCTGGTGAGTCCTTATTATGGGCTCGAGACTGTGCTAACTGCTTATAAACAAGTTCAGGGCCTGCTTTGGGGGCAGGCCACCAAGGCAGTCACATAAGTCCCACATTCAGAAGGGGTTCCATTTGGGGGTTGAGTGCTCTGTGGTCACCGTCTTGATATGTTCAATAATTTTATCTTGAATTTAGCTTTGGTAAGTAAAAGCTGATAGGATAGTGAGATATGTACTGGGGGCTTGGAGCCTTGGCTTACACATAGCCCAGGACGCTTAAGTCTCCGGGTGGGACCCCAGGTACCAGCGAGGGTCTGCGCTCACCCAGAAAGGACTCCTGTGCCTAAGGAAACATGCCATTTACTAGCAAATAACCACCACCACAACAGGCCAACAGGAGGGACTGTGGAAGAAGGGGAAAAACTTTATTCTTGCCTTTTGAACAAGGAGCCCTGCATTTTCATTTTGCAAATTAAGTAGCCAGCCCTGGGTACACCCAAAACATCCCTAACAAGGAATGTGCTGATTTTACTCCTTTTTTACAGGCAAGGAAGTTGGGCTTAGAAGGTACATCACCCAAGACAGCTGGAAATAGCTTAGGCAGAATTTGAACCCAGATTGATTTGACCCAGTCTGAGGCCTCAACACTGTGCTACAGGGAGTCAGGGGACGCGCAAGCGGGGCATCCCTCCAGGGCAGCGGCCCCTGATGCTCTCCAGCCCTGATAGAGGCCATCGAGACTCACACCAGCGTCAGCCTCTCCCCTGGATGGAGAAGGCAGAGCCTAGCGAGAACCTGCCAGGGCATTAGGAAAGCACTCACACCTCTGAGTCTCTTTTCTTTCAGCTGGGAGGTGCCTGCGTGACCCAGTAGGCAGCTTTCATCCGACTGTGTGAGAGCCCACTCTTTCCTGGAACCTGAGCGGGCTCCAGAGAAGAACCGTAAGGAGCGCGTTTCAGCAGAGCCACCTACAAGCTGATTGACCCTGGACACTCCTCTTGACTCCCTCAGACCTTCAATGCCCCATCTTAAAATGGGAGTGAAAATACTTATGTGGAAGTTCTTCACACACAGAAGGTGGCATGGTTCTCAGCAGCCACCATCTGATTTTGCCTACATTGATTGGCAAGGACTGGCCAGAAGTTGGCTACTTTTACTGTGTAGATGACTTGTCCATGCAAAAGCATGGTCAGGCACATGACAGGCACTGGTCACTGGAAGCGTGAGCAATCTTGCCTTGGTGGGGGAGTATCAGGAAAAAGACCTAAGGGAAACCCAGCATGCAGAGGAATATTGCTGGGCCTCCAGATGCTCCAGATGTTCAGGATCCAGACCCCTTCCTGCCATGCTCCAAAGTAACTCTCTAAGAGGAGCTCATTAGTCACAAAGTGCTCAGGGGTATGTTGGGGAAATGAAGCCCAACCCATAAGTTTGACTCCAGGATGAAGGAAATGAGCAGAATCTAGCGGGTTCAAACTAGTAGCGTGGCTAGGACGAAGCTGATCATGGGTTTACCTCACCCCACGTCACTCCACTCCGGCTCTCGGGTCTCACACTCCCAAACCAGACACTTAGGATTCTGTGACTAGGACACGTGACCATGGTGGGGACAGCCCTGGGAGGTGCCGGGGGAGGGGTACTGGTAGACAGGGAGCAGATGCCAGACTGATATCACGTTCCACAGCAATCCGTGCGCGCTCTGGGGGCTGGATACGACTTACATGACACTACTTACTTTACACTATCTTTTAAGATCCTAGGCCTTATGGGGGCCTCTTCTCCTTAAAGTGCTATCACATACATTATCTTAACACGTGTACAAGAGGCCGTGAGGCAAACACAGGCAGATATTATTATTCCCGTTTTATGGGTGAGAAAACAGAGACCCAAAGAAATGCCAAAGGACTAAGACAAAGAAGCCCAGTTTCTCTGCTCTCAGCCTCCAAGAGGCTCACCATGAAGACAGAAACAAATCTGGCTTGGGACGCCTGAGTTGGTTGAGCATCCAAGACCTGATTTCTGCTAGGGTTGTGATCTCAGGGTCGTGAGATCGATCCCCCTGTTGCACATGGAGTCTTCTCCCTATCCCTCTGCCCCTCCCTCTAGCCCCCTGCCCACCCTACCACCCCCCCTCTAGGAAGAAAGGAAGGAAAGAATGAAGGGAGGGAGGAAGGAAGGAGAGGAGGGAGGAAGGAAAGAGGAGGGAGGGAAGAAAATAGATATTCTGGCTTGCAGAATATGAAGCAGCTTTTGGAGCCCGACATCTTAGAGTCATAGTCATCGAACTAACATGTATGGAGTGATTACCGTGGCCAGGCTCTGTGCCCAGCACATGTGTACACTACTTTATCCAACTGTGAGGCAGCTGCCATCCTCATTGGACAGATCATGAAACCAACGTACAGAGAGGTTGACCAATTCTCCACGTCCTCCAGCCAGGAAGAGGTGGAGAAGGGATATGAACTGAGGCTGTCTAGCTTTACTTTTGCTCATAAACATTTTGCTGCTCTGCCTTATCAGGGGAAATGAGCTGGGAAAGAATGACAAGCTGAGGGGATTGTAAACGGCCACTGGCAATTGAGGGACCCACCAACACTAGGTGGCGATGTTCCCTCATCCCAATTCCATTTGAGCAGGCCCCTTTTTAAGCCATGCAAACAAACCCTGACAATATAGGAGAACCAAGAACCACCTCAAAGGTCTCCTCCTCTGATCCTGAAGACTTAGGAAATGCAGAAGAACAAACCTTAGCAGTACTTATCTGCATTGCTCGTTGCCACAGTGTATTCTCTCTCCGCTCACTTGGGATCTTCGTTATTTCTCTTCCACTTTGGCCTTTAGCCTAACACCTGCTACCAAAGTGCCCACTTATGGAAAGGAGGCGGACAGAGCCACATTTGCCACCATCCTGGCTTCCAACTGTCTGTGATAGGGACTTTCACATAAGAGACCCCTTAATTTGTTAAATCCGGATTTGTTAAATCCGGAGAGTGGACATTTTTGGACTCTTTGGCTCCCCTGGCCCAAAGCTCTCTCCTTCCTTCCCCCACCAAAATTTATCTATTTATTTGGGGGGGGGGGGTAGAAAGGGCAGTGGGAGAAGGGAGGGAGAATCCTAAGCAAACTCCATGCTGAGCACAGAGCCTGACACAGGGCTGGATCCCAGGACCCTGAGATCACAACCTGAGGTGAAACCAAGAGTCAGATGCTTAACTGACTAAGCCACCCAGGAACCCCTCCCTCTATTTTTGATTGTAATAGTTATTGAGATAATTGAAGATTTACATGCAATTTTAACAGAGAGATCCTGTATATCGTTTACCCAATTTCCCCCAAAGGTTAACATCTTGCAAAACTAAAATTTTACAACCAGGATATTGACAATGATACAATCCACTTATCTCATTCAGATTCCTCCATTTTTCTTGTACCCGTGTGCGTGTCTGTGTGTACATTTAAAATTCTGTACACTCTATCACATGAGTAGGTCTGTGTGTCCACCACAGTTAAGGTTCTCCATCACAAGGATCTCCCCTATTGCCCTTTGAAAGCCACACTTACCTATCTCCTCCCACATCCCCATTCCTGACCCCTGGCAACTGTTACCTGGTCTCCATTTCTATAAATTTGTCATTCCAATGTTATACGAATGGAATATACAGTATGTAACATTTGGGGATTTTTTTATTCAGTGTAATTCCTTTGAGATCCATCCAAGTTCCTGCATGGATCAATAGTTTATTCCTTTTAATTTCTGAGTAGTTATCCAGGTGTGGATGTAGCACTGTCTGTCTAAGCACTCACCCACTGAAGGGTATCTGCATAGTTTCCAGTTTGGGGCTGTTACAAATGAGGCTGCTGCGAACATTTGTGTACTCCTCTCTCCTTTTTGATCGCTAATTGATACAGATGCTCTTACTTCACGGAGATCTTTGTTCCCGCTGTGGCAAACATGCCTTTTCACCACACCATCTTTTCTATGCCAACTTCTAGTGGCTTAGGATAATGCGCCCAGATGCTCCCCTATAGGTATTTATCACTAGAGAGGAACCACCACGCCTTTCCCCTTGAAAAAATAAAACAGAACAAACCTGACTTTGGGAGGCAGACAACTTGGGCTCACACTGCAGGAGCTCTGTCATTTAGTTAGTGAAATGCAGGGGAAATCACTGAACCCTCTGAGACTGTTTCATACCATTGTAACAAAAGTAGCTTAATAGTTGTTACGGTGGCAGTGTGATGTCATAGTTGAAAACAGAACACAGGTAACAAGCTGCCTGGGTTTGCATCCTGACTCTACTACTTGACTGTGTGTCAGGCAAGTTATTTAACCTCTGTGCCTCAGATTTCTGTTCTGTAAATGGGCATACTACCAGTGCCTATCTCATGGAGCTGTCGTGAGGATTAAATTAGTCCATGTAAAATGATCAGAGCAGTGTCTGGCTAGTAAGCATTAAGCACATAGTGCCATGTGGCAGGCACTCTTCTAAGCACTTCATACAGATCATTTTATTTAATCCTATCAGTGACTTTATAATACAAGTTCTGTTTCAAGATCGATTTCACAGATGACAAAACTGCAATTTAAGGGATTAAGTCACCTGCTCATGACGCAAGGCTGGAATAGGAGGGAGCTGAGGTCCATTTTTGAGCCTGTCTTTGCGCCTCACTTCTACGCCATCCTGCAGGCCCACACGCTAAGGTGCCATTGCCCCACCTCGCACAGCTGTGAGGATTACAAAGAAAAGTGTGTTCTGTGGTACCTGGTACTCAAGCTGCTCTACACAGGTCAGTTTCCTCTTTTTAACTACTGTGAACAATAGATCATCATTCTGTGTTTGATGTAAATGGCAAAAATTGGTCTCTTGAGACACAAGCCACCAAAAGTAGTGATTTGAGAGTTTTGACGGATGCATCTGGCAAACATTTGCTAAGCTGGACTGACCCAACAATGACAATGAGATCTGAGACACGTCCATCCAACCCAGCCACAATTCATCCATCAGAGCGTCTGCCCCACTTCCTTTCTTGGAGAGCTCAGCGGCACCAATGTGAGGCTTACAGGACAAATGAGTTCAGAGAATATTTCAATTGTTTAAAAATTTCCTAAAGAGTTGACTGGGCTTCTGCTAAGCTTTGTTGTATTTTGTTCACAGCGATAAAATCACTTTCTGTTGCACTGTGAAAATAAAAAAGTTGATTGGGGAACTGATGTTAGACATGAAGGAACTTTGGGGTTTGGCCACATGATGTAATCACAAGCAAGGATGTCGTAACATGGGCTGCAAGTGAAGCGGGGAAATGCGTGCATGGTGCTTGTGGAATATCATGGTGCAGCTGGAAAGTGATACTGTTGGGCGAGGTTTCAGAATTCTCCTCGTATATCAGCCAGAGACCTTGATGACACATTAATTAAGGTTTGTTATTTTTAGAACTTCCTCATTTCTCAAATGCTTCATTTTAAGTCTTATATGAAAATGAACATCACATTATTTTGGTAAGGAGTAAAAGATTCCAATCTCTGACATTTGTGAAATATGCTTATTGAGGGACCCATTACTACAGTTTTAATCTGGGTTTTTCCAACTGGAAGAATATTCCCACCTTTAAAACTCAGAATACATCTAGAAAAAAAGAGATCTATTTCTCAAATGATGACATCAACAGCTACTTATAAACACCTCTCTTTTAAGTAGGTCTTTAGATAAAAACAAGAAAGAGAGGGTCCTCACTCAGGGTAGGACTGACAAGGCCTTGTTTCCTAATTATAGGCCTAGAAAATCCACATTTGTGCATCACACTGATTTCAGATTCCTATGAATGCCAGCCACATGGATTGTAGACTCACGTTTCACAAACCTGTCAATTTAGGTGTCTATGCCTTTAAAAAAGCAAGTAAGGTAAATATAGCTTGTCCTTAACACACCTGCAAGGCATTATAAAAAGAAAAAAAAATAGTTTGTAGATGTTTCTATTTCTTTTACCAAATTAATGAAGTCTCTTTTAATCACAGCTTTTAAAGATCCCAACAGATCCCAATAGTAGGAAGAGAAGCATCTTACCCCAGTAATAACAACATTTTACCAATAAGGTGTTAAATGATTTGCGAAACGGGGGTGTTGTAGCACACATGAGGACACAGCAGTAAAAGAAAAGAGAAAATTTAAAAGAAATAGCACCAAAAGACAAGGTAGGTATCATCAGGAATCTATATCTTGTATCCACCCCAAACAGAATGAAGCATGCACCATCCAAAAATCATCGCCATAATCCAGTAAGTTCCAAAGTATCCCCTGAGTTTACCTTTTCACCTGCCAAAGAATTTTTATGCTCTTATTCTTCTCTCTACTCAATCAAGGAACTTTCATTCTTTTTAATTATATTTAGGTAAAAGGTAGGCAATTGTTATTTGGAATTAATTGGTCCTTTCATCATTGTTTCACTGATGGTCTCCCAAATCCTTAAAAGGACATTTGGGTGGGTGGGGGAAGCTGACGAGAGGGTAAGTAAGAAAAAAGAGGAGGTGATTCACATCTGCCTTTTGCAAGATCTAACCTAAAACTGGTCATATTCAGGGCTACCATCTGGATAGGTGCATTAAAAGAGTCACTGTTCTGTCCCCATATCTATATCCCTTTCCTTGAAAGAAAAACCTTAGCTATGTTTCTAGATTGAAAAGTAAAAACTGCAAGCCACAACTGTACAAGCGTCTGAACAGGTGGTCAGCAGTGTGAGCAGCTTCGAAACCAGATTCAGACACAGCAACTGGGCTTGAGGCAACAAATCAGGACTGGGGACACCAGCTTTAGTAACCACAGGCAACTGTTTTTTCTGAAATTTCAGAATTACTTACTTTGGGAAGGGTGAGATTTATCTTAAAAAGAAATGTTCCAAAAGTTTTCAGATCATATCTGAACAGAATATAAGCAGAGTAACATTTTAGTGCTAATGGGGTATCTTTTTAGCCCAAATCTATTTATTTCCTCCTTGCTTACAAACTGCTCCCTTCCCCCAAAGAAGGCAATTACACAGAAATAGTGTTGAGATCAGTCAATGTTAGAGACTTGTTTTGCTATTTCTGTGGTCTAAAAAAATATTGGGGCTTATGTTTGGAAAAGTAAGTAAAGTAAGTAAGTAAAGGATCAATTAACATAATTATTACATTTTATTTAAAGATTTTAGAAGATGAGCAGTAGAGCTCACAATAGTTACCTCCAACCATAAAGTTGGGAGAATTTTTTAAAAAGAGTGGATATCAAAAAACTTTTAGGAAGATCACACTTTAGTGGCCTCTTACATTGTTGAAGAGAGCAAAAGAAGGCTTAAGATATAAAGGATAAAAGTTATATTTATAAACATGCTAAGAAATACATTAAACCAAAACAAAAAAGAATAAGGAGAAACATATTGTGTCTTACAGGTTAAATCCTGTTCCAAATGATTTCTATGGGACTCCATAATCCCTTTCAACAATATCAAATAACAAAAACCCCATTACTAAAAGAGCTTCAATACTCCTTTGGAGCTGGCTGTTAGGGAATTTACCCTGCACATAAGGTATGCATGAAAAACATGAAAAACACCCTGGAGACTCAGAATACCCGCAAACATGAAATGGTTCTCTAAGCTGCACTTGTTTGTCTAGAACCCAGCTGAGTGGGTTCAACTACAACTTGAAGCTTGTTACCTTAGGACAGGAGAACAATTTGAAGCCCAAGGGCACTTTGCTGTAGTTAATTCATGTAGCTTCGTGTATACCTCAGATGTTTCTCCTCCATGCCATAATAACTACTAGAATTAAAGAGCAAATGAAACTTTCTAACCAAGTCCAAAGAATTTAGACTTTCTATATACTGTTTTCCTAAAGCCACAGATTTTATTACAGAAAGGAGAAAGGTAATGGCATCAAGAGATCAAGCACAGGAATCGTAGAATACTAAGTCGTTTCTCTCTTGCTTCACAACAAGTCTATCAGTGGGCTGCTAAATCATACGGAACCATAACAAAACTGTTAGTGTTTTGCATCATGTCCAAGGAAGACCAATATTTTTGCCCGAGTACCCCATTATCCTTTACCTAGAGCTATTATTCTTGAACTTCCCATAAAAGTTTCTTCTCAAATAATTTAATAATTCTAACAACTTGGAAGGGCAGTATGAAGACCTGAATATTTTAGCCAAGCAGTGAAGGCAACAAACCTCCTTTAAACCTGCTCTCCTGCCTAAATTTTATACACTAAAATAATCCTTTCTCCTTCATTTCTACAGGGGTATCCAAAATAGAGTGATATTTCTTGGCTGTCACAAGTTTTGGGTTGAATTTTCTCTGTTCGTCAGTGTTCTGACAAAGGCCCTGGGCCTGCAGCTCATTCCTCTGGAAATTCAGTTTTGCTCTCAATGAGAGAGATCTCCAGTACAGGTAAGAGCAGCTGAAAGGCGTCTTGAATATAGGAAGCACTGTTTGAGGCCTGTCAAGATTGAAAGGAAGAAAATATCACAGTCACTTAAAAGAGAAAATATACTAAAAAGACAACAAAAAACCAGATTAGTTTGTACAATCTAACTGAATCTGTAACCTGACAAACAAAAGCATAAACTCAAGTTAGTTAAAGTTAGAGAGGAAAGAATGATCTAGCTCTTAAGATATGACAGTACCCATCACTGGGCCATTAAGGAGGGCAAGTACTGCATGCAGCACTGGGTGTTATACACAAACAATGAATCATGGAACACTGTATCAAAAACTAATGATGTACTGAATGGTGACTAACGTAACATAATAAAAAAAAAAAAAAAGGTAAAAAAAAAAAAAAGATATGACAGTACCAAAAAAGAGTATCAGCATTTTTGTCCAACTTGCCCATCTGAAATGGTAGCTGTTCTTTGACATCCTGCTTGAATTTGGCATTTGAAGTTTATTTATTCCTCTACTAAATGGGTAGGTTCTGTCACAACCTTTTAGTCAATTACTCAAAGGACTTTAGAAGGCTATGACTCTTACACGAACCGGATTTTCAGTCCACTATGACAGCTCTTCTTCCATGGACTCAATAAAATTAGTGAATACAAGACAGAGACTACAAATACGAACAAGGAAAACTGCTTTCAGATGATAAGTATAGATAAATTTCTATGTGGTATAACAGACATATTTATGAGAAGCATCATGGAATTACCATGCTCAGAGTTTTCCAGACTTCATTAATATCTAACAAGTTCTAATCTTCCAGGAGAAAAATAGAGAGCTCATTACATTAAGATAAAAATGTACAATTAAAAGGACAATAGTGTTTCAGATATGTAATCAAGAACAACCAAATCGAAATAGCAATAAGGAAAACCTATTAAGTGACTTAACCTTTTTTGGATTTATCAATAGCATGTACCCCTATTTAAACTTTAATGTGACATTTGCTGCCAAATTTTCCAACCAAAAGAGGTCTCAGAGATCATCTGGTTAGATCTCTTATATCGCATATAAAGATAATGAGATTGTCAAGAAGGTAAATGCGTGGTCCAGGGTCAAATCAGGGGAGGCCCAGGACAGGACTAGACTCCTGGTTTGCAAACTTCTCACCTATACTACTCTGCCACCTACTAAATCACAATTTTTCAAAAACACTAAGTGTTAATTATCAGAATAATTATTCTGATATTCAAGGGAAACTGTGCAGTTAACGAATTAAAGGCATTTCCTTGGTGATAATTTTAAAAGAATTTAAAACTAAAGAAGTAATAGTCCAATAGTTAAAAAACTTTTTTTCAATTCCTATTTAAAACCTAACCAATTATCTCCCCTGACTTACATAAATATATTTTAAACAGAGTATCAAACATCTAAATTGTTTGCATAACTGACAAGACAGAGTTTTTAAAATTTGGAATACAGAAAGGGTTGCACAAGGAGGCAATATAATCCATCATGTGATCCTCTTACATTCCCCTTTCCCAAGGACTTAACCCACCCCCTTCCTTAGATCTAACGGACTGATGAGGATTCTGTAAACACAGGCACCTTTGACAAAACAAAGCAAATTTCTTAGCAAGGAATGTTTTGTCTTGTTTTGTAACAAGTCTTCCCTGTATAAACTTTAGTCCTTTCAGAAGCAGTGTTTGCCTGTTTGTAATTTTCAGCCTTCAAGTTGACCCCTGGTCTCCAGAAGGTATTTCATGACTAAGGATCATCCATCAGCAGCCAGTGGACAGTGCTGACTACCGACAGCCTACTGCCGGGTTGTGCTTTACGCAGCAGCTTCATCATTACGCTTTGTAATAATCAACAGGGAATTTGCGTCAACTACACACCATTTTGGTCATAACTGCATCAGTATGGCTAAATTACCAATCTGATAAAAAAAAAAAAAAAAGCCAAAAACTAAAGACTGAAAAAGAGCTCATTAATAATACATAATACTCTAAAAGTTAGACTTAAAATTAACTACCGACCTCTAGAAATACTGCAGTGATGAGGGGATTAAGGATGTCTGCCTTTTCTTTGACCTAGAATAGAAGACACACTGTTAAGTGAGCACCAGTAGGCAGAGTGTGATCCCACTTGGAAACACACACACACACACACACACACGCATACATAATTTAAGCACAGAAAAAGTCTGGACTGAGAAAGAGCAAAACATGATCTCTGGAAGTGCTTTAAATTTCCCTCTTTTTATCTTCCTGTGCTGTCCAATTGACTGTGTATTCCTTTGTAGTTTTTTTATTGACTTTAAAAAGTATCTTCATTTTGGAAGAGGGGTAGAAATGATACATATGATCAGAAACTTTAGAACAATTTTAAAACAGAATATGCAGATACAGAACATGTGCTTAAAATACTCAAATGGTTTTTAAGATGGGCTGTTTGAAAAACACGGAAATACATCATGGAAACATTACTCATGTGTTAGCACTTTATAGCTCACTTGCAGGTTTAAAGTATCTTTATGAAACATGAAAAGATTTGGCCTCAGAAGATTAACTTTAAGAATCCCAGAAGCTCTTTTAAAGACAATATTAAGGGGAAAAGAGATATCCCAGGACTATCCCTTCCAGGAATAACCTAAACTCATAAAGAAAAATTAATTGGGACTGCATTCTTAAATGAGTTGAAAGGCCCAGAATCTGCTGCCACACTGACACTTACATATTTACCACAAAGTGATTTTTTAAAAATTGAGGCATAACTGAATTACAACACCATACTAGTTTCAGGTGTACAAGATTTGGTATCTACGTAAACCGTAAAATGATCACCACAATAAGTCTAGTTAACATGTGTCACCATACATAGCTACAAAATATTTTTCTTGTGATAAGAAGTTTCAAGATCTATTCTCTGAGCAACTTTTGAATATGCAATAGAGAATTATTAACTACAATCCTACACTGTAATTATACCCTATAACTTATTTATAACTGCAAGTTTAGACCTTTAAATCCCCCTCACCTATTTAGGCCACCCTTTACTCCCTACCGCTGGCAACAACCAATCTGTTCTTTGTATCTATGAATCTGGTTTTACCACAAAATGATTTTTATCTGCTCATTTAAAATGCCCTGATTTTATCCTAATTTGTGGTTACTGATTTCTGATCATGTTCTATAGTTTACACACCTTCAGTAAATTTTTACAATTCCTTTAAAAAGAAAGAAAAAAAAGTTAGCTGTTTTAATTACAACTCTACTCCTGGTTGGCAACTGCAAAGTATAAGGATCGTTATAGTCTAAGTAAGGGATTGCTCCTTAAAACTAGAGCCAAACAGGGGCACCTGGGTTGCTCAGTGGGTTAAGCCTCTGCCTTCAGCTCAGGTCATGATCTTAGGGTCCTGGGATCGAGCACCGCATGGAGCCCCATACTGGGCTCTCTGCTCAGTGGGGAGCCTGCTTCCCCCTCATCTCTGCCTGCTGCTCTGCCTCCTTGTGATCTCTCTCTCTGTGACAAATAAATAAATAAAATCTTAAAAAAAAAAAAACAACCTAGAGCCAAATGTTGGGGTTTTTATTTTATCAAGGACTACATTTCCAGTACAGGAATCAAAGAGTAGCACAAAATATACTGCCAAACGTTGGGGGTTTTATTTTATCAAGGCCTACGTTTCCAGTACAGGAATCAAAGAGTAGCACAAAATATACTGCAAATTTCATAAAAGGAGAAAACAAAAATAAGTCGCAAAAATCAGCTAAACAAAGACAAGGTGATCCTAAAATTCACATGAAAATGCATGGGCCCCAAAAAGATAAAAGATCTTGAAAAAGTTGGAAGATTTACAATCTTGACTTCAAACCTTACCACAAAGTTACAGTAATTAAGACAAAATGGAACTGGCATATGGATACACACACATAAAACCAGTAAAACAGAAATGAGAGTCCAGAAATAAACCTGTATATCTATGATTGTTTTTGACAAAAGGGCCAAGACAATTCAATATGGAAATGCTTTTTACCAAATAGTGCTGAGACGACTAGAAATCCACATGCAAAAGAAGGAAAGTGCACCCCCACCTCGTACCCTACATAAAAAATTAACTCAAAATGGATTATAGACATACAAGTAAGAGCTACAATAAAACACTTAGAAGAAAACACAGGAGTAAATCTTCATGATCTTGAGTTAGGCAAAGATTCTTTAGATACAATATACCCAAAGTACTGAACAGTGATAAAAGAGAACAATGACAAACTAGACAAATATTAAAAACTTTTGTGCAAAGACACTACCAAGAAAGAAAAACAAAACAAAACAAAACAACCCATGGCCTGGGAGAAAATACGTGTATATCATGTATCTCATAACGAACTTATGCCCAGAATATATAAAGCATTTTTACAACTCAACAATAGTAAGTAATAAAAAGACAAATAATTAAAATAATAAATGACAGAAAGATACATAATGAAATAAATAACCCAATTTATAAAATAACTTTTAAAAAACCAAATCTGAAAGTAGGCAAAACTAGAAAAGACATTTCTCTAAAGAAGACATACAAATGGCCAACAATACATGAAAAGATGTTCAACATCATTAGCCATCAGGGAAATGCAAATAAAAGCTGCAATGAGATACCACTTGATACCTACTAGGATGGCTAAAATTTAAAAACAAAACAAAAACAAAAAACAATGGACAACGGCAAGTGTTGACAAGGATGTGGAGAAACTGGAACTTTCCTACATTGCTTGCAAGAATGTAACATGGTACAGCCACTTTGTGAAACAGTTTGGCAGTTATTCAATGGCCCATATCGCCCATATGACCCAGCAATCCCACTCCTACCTATCCAAGAGAAAGGAAAGCACACATGCATGTCTGTAGCAACATTACTCAAATAGCTGAAAAATGGAAATAATCTAAATGTCTATGAATTGATGAACAGAAAAATGTGGTATATGTCCATAAAAGATTATTTGGTTATAAAAATAAGTACTGATACATGCTACAATGTGGATGAACCTCAAAAACATTAGGCTAACTGAAAGAAATCAGCCACAAAATACCACATGTTGTATGATACCATATATATGAAATGTCCAGAACAGGCAAATCTATAGATGGAAAGCAGATTAGTGATGTTTAGCACTAGTAAAGTGTGGAGGGGAAGGGAATGGGAGCAACTGCTAATGGTATAAGGTTTTCTAGGGGATGATGAAAACTATCTAAAATTAGATTATGGTCATGGTTGCACAACTCAGTAAATATACTAAAAACCACTAAATGGTACACTTGAAATGGGAACATTTTATGGTATGAAAATTTTATATTAATAGAGCTGTTTTAAAAAAGCCCACAGAACAGACATTAGCCCAATAAAAGGCAAGAATTCTTACCCCAGCAGTTGTTAGGCAGGTAGTAAACTCTTTGGACAGAGAAGACAACTCTTTACACAACACAACTGTCATCCTAGGAAAGAAGTGAGCAAAGTCAGGAAGGCTCCTCTTTTTGCTTTTCTCTCTCTCTCTTTTTTTTAAATAAGCATATTTAACAACTATAAGAAAACAGATCACTCCTGGTAGTAAATGTCAAAGAAGAAAGCTTTTTTTAAAGGCAGTAAATATGCCTTCATCAGCTACCTAATGTATCTGGGGACCCACTTGAGCAGGCATTCATGCTACAGAAAGAGGAGTCTCAGTCCTTGGAAAATCATTTTTTCTGCAAAATCCTCTAGAAAGCACTAGATTTTCAAGTTAAGTGAAAGGAAATAATGAACATACATTTTAAGGAGATAAGACAGCACTTAAAAGATCTTATATTCCATTCACAAATGTAGTTAAAATAAATATGCATGCATTCATTCAAGAAATATTTATTGGAAGTCTTCTATATACCAACTAAGCTTTGGGGATTTATCAGTAAACAAGCAAAGGCCCAGTTTCCATGGATTCTTTTCTTTTTCTTTTTTTTTTTAAAGATTTTATTTATTTATTTGACAGTCAGAGATCACAAGTAGGCAGAGAGGCAGGCAGAGAGAGAGGGAGGAAGCAGACTCCCCGCTGAGCAGAGAGCCCGACTCGAGGCTCAATCCCAGGACCCCGAGATCATGACCTGAGCCGAACACAGAGCCACCCAGGCGCCCCTCCATGGATTCTAACTTATTTGATGATTAATGGGGAGACTATACATATGTGTGTGTGTTTATACACAAATACACCTACTGTACACAAACATATATATGTGTGTGTACATATAAACACAGGTATAGAGGTGGACAAGCAGAAATAGCCACTTTTCCAAAGAACAGGACACCATGAAGTCGAGTTCCTCATCCTAAGTATGTTGAAGACAAAACCAGCCCTCTGTTGTGGGATGTCAGAGAACAGTGAAGTATAGGTCTGGAAAACATCAAGGGTCCCTCCCAATCCTAACACACCAAACATTCTCACAAATTTTTTTTTTCCAATGAAAATTCTCATTATTTAATTAGATTTATTTAGAAAGCAGCAGATGTATTTTTTTCTCTTATGATTATCTATTTTCTATTATTTTTGAAATTTTTATTCAAAATCATCAATATGGTGGGAAAGGGGGCTTAGGGACTTAGCCTGGCCTGGGATTAAATCCCTGTCTGCAGAAACTGGGCAGATTATTTCATTTTTCTTGAGTGTGTTTATTTTCTTCAAAGCAGGACTAATCGTTTACCTTTAGAATTACTGTAAAAATTAGAAATGATACATGCTAAGTCCCTTAGCATGGTGCCTAGCACATAATTAGCTCCCAATAATGAATATAACCATTATTAAGAATTGAGGTTCTTAGAACTATTCTCTGTTTTGGGGCACCTGGGTGGCTCGGTCTGTTAAGCCTCTGCCTTTGGCTCAGGTCATGATCCCAGGGTCCTGGCCCATGTCAGGCTCTCTACTAAGCAGGGAGCCTGCTTCTCCCTCTCCCTCTGCCTCACGCTCCCACTGTTTGTGCACTACTCTCTCTCCCTCTGTCAAATAAATAAATAAAATCTTAAAAAAAAAATTAAAAAAGAACTACTGTTTTTATTTATGTAAAATTTTATTAAAACCAGTATCTGAGAAATAGTTTTCAGATTATCAACAATAAAAAATAATTACTAAAACAACCAGTTAATAAAAACATTTATAATGTAGATTTATGGGTCAATGAAAAGAAATAACCCCTTCGGCTACTTAATAACTAAAACCCAAAATGAACAAATCTCTAACCTGAGAATAGCATCTTGTTGAGAGGGAAGTTTCTTAAAACTTTGGAAGGAAGCTGAGAAAACTCTGATCAATTTGCACCCTTTACAGGAATACCCTTTATACTTACTGGGAAAGAGCTCTGCTCCTTTCTATGGCGGTCACTTCCTGCTTCTGGCCATGCAGAACCAGAGCTGCTGTTTTGTGAAACAGTTCAATTGAACAGGCAGTCAGTTCTGCTAGGCTCCGGATTGCAAATGCATGGATATCCTGAACAGAAAAACAAAACAAGGCATTGGGTTTTGTTTTGTTTTGTTTTGAGCCCAGAGGAAATGCTGTCAGCTTGCTTCTCTCATACTGGAGGATTCGGTATCTTGAAAGCTGCAGAGACCAGTAGCTGCCCTTCAGTAAACCTCCTGTTCTACCAGGGCAGGGATGTCATTTTACAAGCTGGGCTCATAACTACAAAAACAGAAGCTCCCCTGAAGTCAGGTGTGACCACGTGACTAAGATTTGGCCAAAAGATTTAGATAAAAAGGGGCTTATAGCAGCTTCTGGGACTTTCCTCATGATACATCCAACACACACAAACCTTTAGTCTCTTTTTCTTCACTCCTTCTTTCATTCTAGAGTCTGGAACAAGGCTACTACAATCTTGGATTACAAGGTTGAAATGATGAGTAGTGATGCAACAAAACAGAAGGTGCCTACGTCCCTGATCGTGATACCAACATCTCCACACCATTAAAAAAGAAAAAAAGGTTTAGTTGCTTTGGTACCTCTATTGAATTTTTATTGATTTGGTCAGTTTTTTCTGTTTCCAACTGTTTCTCTCCTTCTTCCTTCTCTTCTAATGGCTTGGCCAGAGATGTATTGATCCATTCGTAGGCAGTATTTCTTGCCTAAATAAGAAAAAGATTACTGCCCATCAACAATTCAATTCAGCTCACCAAAAGGTGACTATATACATTGTGCACCTACCAGAAATATGTTAGCATCATGTAAGTCAGCACTATTGTTCTCACCCAAACATACATTTATCATACACCTATCTACTTACCTTAGTACTTCTCTTGACAACACCTAACACTACGGTCCACTCATTCCTTCTTGAAATTCTCTAATCCTTTGGCCTTCTTGAAAACTGAGGTATAACTTACATAAAGTGCACAAATCTTCAGAGCACAATTCAAGAAATGTTCCCATGTGTATATGCCTTTGTAACTGCAACCTAGATCAAGATCTGGAACATTCCCATCACCCTAGCATTTAGAAGGTCCCCTCATGTCCCTTCCAAGTCAATACTGCTTAAACCAGGGGCACCTGGGTGACTCAGTGGGTCAAGCCTCTACCTTCAGCTCAAGTCATGATCTCAGGGGCCTGTGATCGAGCCCCATGTCAGCCTCTCTGCTTCCCGGGGAGTCTGCTTCCCCTTCTCTCTGCTTGCCTCTCTGCCTACTTGTGATCTCTCTCTCTGTGTCAAATAAATAATATTTAAAAAAAAAATTCTGCTCAAACCGAGTCACTGTTCCCCTTGCCCAAAGGTAATGGTTCTTCTGTCTCACTGTAAATTAATTTCACCTGTCTTTAAAATGCATACAAATGAGATCTTAAATCCTTTCTAATTTGTGTTTGGCTTCTTATACCTAACATACTGTCTGTTAGGCTTATCCATGCTACTGCAAGTGTCAATTGCTGATTCTTACTTCTTGCTGTGTGGTAGTTCATTTTATACATATACCATAATTTGCCATTTTCCTGATGATGGGCCTTTGAGTTGTTTCCAGTTTTCTTTGATTTTCTAATACCACCATCTTCCAGTTCTGCCTCCACCCTTACAAGCATTCCTCCTTAGGCTCTTGTATGTACTGATCCTTGTTTTTCGGCCCCTTAAACACAGCATCACCTGGAGTTCTAGCCTAGCCCTCAACTTGTCTCACCCTATTCCTCTTCCCTCAACCCATCCTGATTCTATAATTTTAAGTATTCTCTACCTGCTGCAAACTCCTAAATCCTTATTTCCAGCACTGACCTCTTCTGAAATGACATATTCCAACTGTTTGCTGGACATATATATTAGGATATGTTATAGGCTGATCATTCCTCTTCCCTTCAATGGCTTCCCTTCAATGGCTCCCCATCAATCCCCATGATCATAAGAACATGATCTTATGCATGACTAAAGAAGTACCCATGACCTAGACCCTACCTACTTCTCCAGCTTCATCTCTGACCACTTTCCATTTTAAGATCTGATAATAATGACCTGTAATGTGCCCCATTCTTCGTTCATTCTATTCCCTTAGGTTAGAAAGCCCTTCCTCACCCTTTTCTTTTCTCTAAATAAAGGCAGCTCTTAGTTTTCTTTCAGTCCTCCAACCAGACATTGTTCTTTCCGGGTAACCTTCAAAAACCTTCCAGGAGACTGGGCACCTAAACAACCCTGTTCTATGTCCACAGTCCCCTGAACACCCCTTCAACTTAGTACTTACGAAAAGACACTGAAATTAAATGTGCGTATCTCCTACATAAACAACATTGCTATAGGATGGTTACAAACTGTCTTAATTCAATTTACACACCCAGTGCCTGCACACTACGGAGGATACCAACTGTTTTTACCTAGCCAGCATTCATACCTCCTTTCTTTTGGTAGGAGGTTCCAGATTTTTCTCAGCTCATGTGGTTTGGGTAGGGTTGCTTCCACCCTCTGGCTCTAAGGGTTGGCAAATAATTCAGGTTTAGTTACCAAGAATATTAATCCCCCTGTTCATACACCGATTACTTCATGGATGGAAAAGTGAGCCCAACCGAGGTCAATGAGCATCAGTTTCAAGACATCTGATAAAATTACTGTTGGAGGTACTTCTGTTGGAGTTACTCAAATGGAAAAAAGTCACCCTGAAGTTACCAGTGGTTATCCTACCGGCAAGTGGAAAAGATTCTCTAAGAATAAAGCCAAAACAGAAGAAAGCAGAGTCAAGAGATTGGTGTGGGGATTGGTATAGAGTTCCTGGGTAGAGAGCCATGCCTGAAGTCAGTCTTGCCCTTTGATTTTCTAGTTTCTTGAGCCAATGAATGCCCCTTTTTTCTTAAGCCAGTCTGACTACAGTTTCTGTCATTTATAACTGAGTGTGTCCTGGCTTCTAAGAAAAGGTTTATTGTCATTAAATGAAGGCATCCACTTGAGGAACTTTATACAGACAGAATGCATTCAGAGCTGTAACTAGGCAATTAGGAATCCAAAGAAGACTGTAAGAGTCATTCCAGCTGAGAAATGAAAATCACAGGTTTTATTACACATACAGCACTGAGGTTGAGCCTTTAAAATCAACAGATGGGGCTACACCCAAGGCTAAATCATGAATGACCTAGAGCAGAACCCATGTACCCAGACATTCACTGAAAGGTTCTTTCTCCTATGACACAGGAACTCCCATAAAAACCTCAAGAACAATCTGCCTCTGATCTATAAGTTCAGATCAGAACTTGCATTAACTCGCGTTAACCTCTGCATTAACCTCTCAAATTAAAAAAATAGTAACTAGGGGCGCCTGGGTGGCTCAGTGGGTTAAGCCGCTGCCTTCGGCTCAGGTCATGATCTCAGGGTCCTGGGATCGAGTCCCGCATCGGGCTCTCTGCTCAGCAGGGAGCCTGCTTCCCTCTCTCTCTCTCTCTCTCTCTCTGCCTGCCTCTCCGTCTACTTGTGATCTCTGTCAAATAAATAAATAAAATCTTTAAAAAAAAAATAGTAACTATATAAAAGATTGGAAACAAGAAAACTCAAAGTATGCTGAAAAAACTGTGAAGCAACTCGTAAGACCAGCACAGATGGGGCCTTTATTAATTAGTTCATCCATTATAAATATTTACTACACGCTGTTCTAGGTGCTGGGAATACAGTGGCGACTAATATAAACCATAGTCCTGTTCTTCTCTACTCTAGTACAGAAAGACAATTAACAAACTAACAAATTAGCAAAGAAAATAAAATGGAGAGATGGAAAGATGGACTGGAAGAGAAGGCAGACTTGGCTTGGGTGGTTAGGAGGGTCTCGAGGAGTGAAATTTGAGCCAAAATCTGAAGTTTAAAAGGAGTCAGCCATGCAAATATTTAGACAATGAGAGCTATAAGCATAGGAAAATCAGGTGGGTGTACTGAAGGAACAGAAGGAAGACCAATATGGGAGAAGCATGGTAGAAGATGAGGTTGGGAGTGGTGAGATTTTGAGAGAAGAGGAACAGTGAGAGATGAGGCTGGAAAGAATCCTAACAGATGACTAACAATCTAAATAGTATGGGAAATGCTCTGCAATTCCTTTGAAGAGATAAAATGAGAGAAAAACCAGGGATTGATTTATCTCAGATTAAAAGAAGAAAGAAAAATTAAGAGATAAGGCCACACAAAAGAAGAAAACTAGTATCATAAATGTAGTACATTTAAAGGAGATGTTTAAGTAGGCATAGCACATACTCAGAATGACTGCTCTTGAAGTCATTATGAACTACTGTGCCAAATCAAGGTAATTTATTATACCTTTTGAAAATCAGCAATGCTACCCAGGCCTCACACCCAGAATTCAGTCTGGACCTTCCCACTGGAGAGGCCTGGAGACTTAGGAATTAAACGGCACCTTGGAGCTTAGCTTCTCCAACCACTTATTTTTTTATCAGTTGGAAAAAAAAAAAAATGAGGCTTAGAAAAGAAATGGGATTTGCCCACACCACAAGTATCAGAATAAGAATCAGAACTGTGTTCTCAGACTCCTGCTTCATTGCTTTTCCCCTTTATGACACAGTCTCCCATATAAACCCTTGGGGAAAATCAGGCCCTGATCTTTAACTATTCTACCTCTTATGACTCGACACCCAAAATGTAAACAATGTGAAGACTGCTTCCAGAGAATGACTAGTAGTACCAAACAGCCAAGGGGTTACTTGCTTTTTTAAAATAACTTATTATTATGGTCTCCTTGAGTACATAAATTATGTTTTATTAATTACTATTTCCCTAGCACCTAGCAAAATAAAGTTAATTGACATATGTGTATTTATCAAATACTTGAATGTATAATACATGAGGCTAGCTTCTATATATAGGACCATTAATGGTGAGCATTTACAATGAGTCAGGGACTCCATAAGTTTTGTGTGTATTAACTAACACATTAATTCTTCACAAGAACTCTATATCATCCTTTTCTCATAAAGAGGATAAACAACTTACTCAACACCACAAAGTAAGAAATAGTACATTTGGGATTTTAAGGACCAATAAAGCAAAGATCTAGCCTTGAAGAAATTTAAGATTTAGGATGGAAGGTGGGGCACCCAGGTAGCTCAGTCAGTTAAGCATTCGACTCTTGATTTCGGCTCAGATCATATTCTTTCTCTCTATCCCTCAAATAAATAAGTCTTAAAAAAAAAAAAAAAGATTTAGGATGGGAGGTAAGGTATACACATTTAAAAAAACAAATAAAAACAACTTATGACACTTTTATAAAAATACATATGCATAAGGTTAAGAGAGGAAAGCAAAATGCTAAAGAACATACACAGCATGTTAACTTTTGTATAAGAAGAAAATATATCTGCTTATCTTTAAAATACATCTACTTATCTAAAAAAAGAAACATAAGGACACGCCAAAAAGCAAGAAAGTTTAATATCTAAAAGGAGAAGGGAAAATGGAATGGATGGGAATTATACAGTTTTGACTTTCGGAAACATGATAATACTCTATATATTCAAAAATTAAATTAACATGGGGATAGCAAATAAACCATATATTCTTTCCATAGGTTGTTTTTATAGTAGAATGGGCAAAGCAATGAAACTATTTCAGATGCATTACAGAACTGAGGAAATAAGGACATGCACTAATGTTGGGAGATGGGGTTCTTTCTGTGGAAGAAGAGAAACACAAACGTGTCATGAGGAAAGGCAAGGCAGGAAGAACCCTGCTGGGATGGACTGAAATTGGGAGTTGCCAGGATGAACTCATGATCTCTAACATATGTATGTATGTACATGTACAAATACAGGGGTGTGTATACGTGAGTACATTTCCTAGCTCTGCCCACAAGGCCTAGAAGCAAAGACAGCATAGCAGTGAAGAAGACACACCCACTACTCACATCTTAGCCTGTACTATTAAAAAGGAAGTATGGGGGCGCCTGGGTGGCTCAGTGGGTCAAGCCTCTGCCTTCGGCTCGGGTCATGATCTCAGGGTCTTGGGATCGAGCCCCGCATCGGGCTCTCTGCTCAGCAGTGAGCCTGCTTCCTCCTCTCTCTGCCTACCTCTCTGCCTACTTGTGATCTCTCTCTCTCTCTCTTTCTCTCTGTCAAATAAATAAATAAAAATCTTAAAAAAAAAAAAAAGGAAGTATGGCTCCTTGAAGAAATGGCTGATTCCAGGGATGGCATATGGAAGGTACAAAGTGAGCCCAGGATATCTTGTTATGACAGAAAATAAGGAAATACTCCAAACAATGATAAGTGCATGTCACACAGGAGTCCATTTGAAGGACAATCTGAATACCAAACTAACTAAAACAGTAATGAATCACAAACCAAAGGAAAAAACTGAAACCTGTGCGATCATATTAAATAACAGATAATAAATAAAGAAAAAGGAGAAAGGAGAGCTCATAACTATAGTAGAATGCCAAAGCCAACTGATAAATGTGGAGCAAATGCTGGGGTTAGAACACATCAACATTTTGCAACCATCACAGTAAACACTGATGCAGCAAGAATCATGCATAGATGCTAAATCTAGGAGGGAAATTATGAGAATCAGGGTATTTGTTGGTCTTAAAATGTCTTCCACAGAAAGTTTATTAGTACCACAGAGGAAAAATTGTAATAATACAGTGAGAAACCAGGCAACACATTACAATAAGGGGAAGATGGACATCATGTGCTATAGGTGTGATAGCCTGGGAAGGATACAATGTCGCTTATGAAGTGTCTTGCTTGGGAAGACATAACCTGACTTTACTCATGAGAAAACACCAGACAAACCCCAAATGAGGAATACTCTATTTTTATATAGGGGGAAAGGAGTCTGTATTTCTCATCATAAAAGACAAGGAAAGATGAGGAACTACTCCAGATTAAAAGAGAATAAAAGTACTTGACAACTAAACACAATTCATGATTATGTACTAGCTCCAATGTTAGACGAAAAAATTTGATACAAAGGACATTGTTGGGCCAACTGCCAAAACCAGAATGTGGACAAGTGGACAAGAGATTAAATAAAAATATGGTATCAGGGATGCCTGGGTGGCTCAGTCCATTAAGCCTCTGTCTACAGTTCAGGTCATGATCTCTGGGTCCTGGGATCGAGCCCTGAGTCAAGCTCCCTACTCAGTGGGGAGTCTGCTTCTCCCTTTCCCTCTGGCCCTTCCCCTGCTCACGCTCTTGCTCTCTTACTCTCTCTCTAATAAATCTGTAAAAAAAAAATATGGTGTCAATGTTAAGTTTACAGCAGGTGAGAACTACTGTGGTGACATAAGGAAATATCTGTATTCTTAGCAGGTACATATTAAAATATTTATGAGTAAAGGGCTATCACATTTACAATTAATTCCCCCAAACAGTCCCAATAATAACAACATACATGTGTGCATGTGTACGTGTGTGGTGCTGTATGGGGGAGAAAGGGAAGAAGGGGAAAAGGGGGAGAAGGGATAGGAGATGTAATGAGAGAACAAATGCTCAAACACAAATGATTTAATGTATGGAGTTAACTGTTAACAAAGGATGTATCTGCATAAAAGATATTGAATTTTATTTGCTATATTTGGGCAACTTTTCTCTAAATTTGATATTATTTCCAAATCAAAAAACATTACGATGATACAAGCTAGAAGTGCTGAGGTCAAGTGCTACAGGTGAGACAAAGAAGATGAGCTGCCTGGGGATGACCTGAAAATCTTCCTGGGGAATGTAGCATTTTCACCGGGCATGACAGAGTGGGCTAGCAAGTCAAGCATCACATTCCTTGCCCTGCGGTATGCAAGCGACTATCATGGCTATCCCGGCCAGGCAGCAACGTGTGCCTGCCATTAACTGGTCCAGAGATGTTTCCAGAGATTGGGAGAGGATGGTGAAGAGGCAGCAAGCAGCTCAAGACCCAGTGGATAGTGTCCCATGAGCTGGCCCTGGCATATACGCTAGGTGAGTATTGCTCTGAAAACAGACCCTCCCTGCTGACTTTGACTAAAGCCCCTCATGTTCCAAATGTGTGAAGATAGCTCAGACATCACCATCAAAGACCAAGGCCTGGGCCAAGGGACTCTCATTTGCACAAGCTAAAGGGTCACTGTGCTATGGGAAATGATAACCTCCATCCAGTCCATAAGGGCTGGGGCCACATTCCATCATCTTTGAATCACTCAGAGTTCTGAGAAGAGGGAGACCACAATTGAGGGGAGCCCACTGGTCTCACAAAGGCTGCCAACCCTGTGGCCTAATAAGAGCTTTCAGATAAGCAGCATTCCACATGAAAACAGGTGAGGGTGGCAGAAGTGTGGGGCAGGCAGGGCAGATGTGAGATCTGCATGCTAACCTGTGATAGCAGGAGGCAGGTAGAAGGTATGGAACTCAGAATATACCCCCAGTTTGTTGACACCCTTGCCACGAAGTTAGAATCTTATATTCTTTATCTACTAAATCAACACAAGTTAAAAATAAAATGAAAATTACCAAGTAATAACTTACCCTCGCAAGTTTCTCAGGTTTGGAGGAGACATGCAGCTGGGAAAATAGATCTGTTATCTCTTTGGTAAAGTCTTCGTCCCCTAAAAAAAACAAACAAACAGGGGCACGTGGGTGGCTCAGTCAGTTTAGCATCTGCTTTGGGTGC
This sequence comes from Enhydra lutris kenyoni, assembly GCF_002288905.1. Lineage (NCBI taxonomy): Eukaryota > Metazoa > Chordata > Mammalia > Carnivora > Mustelidae > Enhydra > Enhydra lutris. The sequence continues at coordinate 33,442,736 of NW_019154089.1, read as the reverse complement.
TGGTCATGGTTCCAGGGTCCTGGAATCAAGCCCCACATCTGCTCCCTGCTCACTGGGGAGCCTGCTTCTCTCTCTCCCTCTGCCTCTTCCCCAGCTTATGCGCACTCACTCGTGCTCTCTCTCTCTCTTGCAAATATATAAATAAAATCTTTAAACAAAAAAACAAAAACAAAAACAAAACCCAAGTCCCATTTAAGACACTGCAGAAAGACTGATAGGGATGGGGGTGGTGGGCAGTAAGGAAGAAGAAGAGAGGCATGGCAGGAGCAGCAGCACTAATAATAACAGCAATTTAAATGAGCATGGCACATTAGTGCTTACAGAATCCTTCTATATATGCCAATGAACTCTTTCAATAGGCTTGCAAAAAAGTATCATTATCCCATTTTAGAGATAAACTAGGGCTGAAGGGGTTATTTCCACGAAATTGCATAGCAAAGATTAGGAGTCAAACCTTGGCCTTCCCACTCCAGTCCAAATCCTGTGCTCTTTATATTATATTCCAGATGTAGGAATGAGAACTGGTGAAGGCAGAGTACTAAGCAGGTGCTATGTCCGTTCTTCCAAGAAAGCGGAATTTAAGTCAGGATATAAAAAGTGAGTATAACTTAGCCAGGAGAAAAAGAAGAGTCTCAGACAGTGAAAACAAGTAAAAGATACCAAGGTGAAAGAAAGCAAAGCAACAAGTTTAATATGTTTGGAAGTGCCTTAATGTAAGGGAGAGAAGAGAGGTAAGAATGGAGCTAGAACATTAAGTAGGATCCAGGTAAAAGATGGCCTTAAAAACCAATGGTGAGGAATCCAAGCTTTTTATTAAGGGAGTGAGGAGGCACTGAATGATTTTAAAGAGAGACAGGTATGTCCAACTGAAATTTTAGAAAGATCCACTCTGGCTCCTGGGTGGAGATGAATTGAATTGGGAACAAGAAGGGGAGCAGGAAGGCTGAGGATCCAGGCAGGAGATAATGATGGATAAGAAGAAAG